>NW_028159166.1:5000-33080 GCF_964263955.1 Coregonus lavaretus
GTCTCCCTGTCGCTAACGGACAGACTAAAAGGTTAAAAGATAACTTTGCGCTATTACCCACGTAATCTATAATCTATCACCTATATTCAAGTAGTATCCTGTTGACAGAGCCTTCTCTTTAAGAGATAGAATTTCAGTTGTCCACTTTATTCGTCCACTATAATGATGGTAGTGCTCTGTACTATACATGCGTCATTATGAAACTCATCAACTGAATGCGGAGACAAATATAACGTTTGTGTATTCAGACATTAAGCTTCAGACATTAAGCTACAATCCATCTGATCAGTGTGTACCGGAGGGTTTGAAGCATGATCATTTCTGTTGATGGTCAGCTAGCTGGCGATCTCTTTCGATCCAATTATTTGACATGGCCATCCACCTAACAATAGACTGCCATACCAAATCAGCAACCCACCATTCACCATCAAGACACATTCAATTAAATGCATCTTAAAATCCCTCCCTGTTTGTTCAATTCCTTGTTGTTGTTTTTCTATTAAAGATCTCAGGGCAGATAAACAACCTTTCATTAATTATATTGCCTGAGATTTTAATTCACAGAACGCTTCCACTATCTCATAGTACTTTGGTTAATAGAAGTAAAATTTGATTGAAAAGAGAGACTTAAAAGTAATATTACTGAGTACTGCCAGGACTTCCACCTACTTTCTTGTCTAACCACGGTTCATCTTAATCCCCTCCATTTTGTGTCAGCGATGGACATTTTCCTTTTGGGGGTCATTCATCTGGCTTGGCGAAATGAGCAACCGTCAAGGTTAGCTAATAGGGCTCCTCTCCAGAAGCAGTCACCATAAATCTGGCGGGATCTGTTATTCATATCAGACTGATACTGTGCTCCTGAAATAGGGCAACGTCGGCCATTTTGTGAAAGATGCAGTGGGAATTTTACGGACATGAGATGGATTTAGCTTGGATTATGCAACAGGCCCTTGGTGATCATAGCTAGGCTGTAACTATGAGGCCAGTTGGGTGTTTAGGAGACCTGGGTACAGAGTTGTTTTCCTTCAAATGCTGAGATTTAGCTTGCAAAAGAACTAAAGGTAAAGTCCCAAAAAGTGCAAACTCCCCCCAGCTGGCAAGCTAAATCAAGCACACCTCAGAAGTATTTGAAAGAAAACAAGTAGAAGTCTGGTGTTCAGGGGTACTATAATATTACACGTTGTAGGTATTTTTGTTCCTCTCTCTCTGAAAAAAACAGATTTGAAGAAGAGACAAGTGATACAAGAGAGACGAGGTTAAAGGCGAATTTTCCTATTTCTGAAGTAAATCTCTATTTTTGATGTAAATGGCATGTAATAGAAGGGTCCAAACACTTTCTTTGTGATTTGACTTGTTTTTGACAAACTTACCCCAGCCGCGATTCACTTCCTCATTCCTCATTGTGCAGGATCAGGGCACGCTAGCAGTATGGCAGGGTAGCAAACACAGGGCTAGCAGTGTGTAGGTTAGCATCGGTAAACAAGATTGGCTGGTCAAAGTGAGACTGACGGACTTGATAGTCATAAAGGATTATTCTCCCTGAATGAGCTCAGATCAAAGAGAATGTGTGTGTTTCAGGACCCTGGTAACCCTAAGCTGTGAATCATACATTTAAAGCAAATCTTGTTGTTCTTACAAGGTATTAATTTAATTTAGGGGAGGAGGATAAACGAAGGAGAGAAAAAATGGGATATATTTTGTATGGAACATGTCTTCCAGCTAACCTTATTTTCCATCAGAAAATATATCTTAAATATATTAATAATAATATACCACATGGTACCAACCCCTAAAATCAGTTTTGTTTCAAAAATCAAAAGCAATTTTCCTTGGGCTCTTATAATCCTTGGCAATAGTCAACCATGATTTTTTAATCTTTAGATGCATTTTAAATCCACGCCGTAATGTCTTAACTCTCAGACAAGGTCAAATATCTTAGCAAATAAGGCTTAAGCTTTGTTTTATATAAAAGAATTACACGATTAATACCGAAGAATTAATCAGGTACTCTTCAGATCACCCCAGATTGGGTTTGTGCTAAGGATTAGTATGGCCTAGATTTTCACATGGCATTTAGACTGACATGGCAGTTTGTTTATCAAAGTACTGCTAAATAGAATCTTTTTACTCCTTAGTGGAATACACAGCTTGATTGCTCCAGTAATTCTATATCTATATTCATGGTGTATGAACAATATGTAGACACAATCAGAGGATTTAGGCCCATTCTAACTGAGGGGGCACACAGCAGTTGTATCATGAGGCTTGGCCAAGACAGCGTCTTTCACACCTTTTGGCTTGTTTTGAATTCAATCACGTGCCCTTCGGCTTGTGCAATGGCCCCCCTAGTACATTTTACCCTCTCAATTCCGAAGAAAAATAAGACACAGCCCTTTATTTTGAAAGATTATCAGGTGCATGACAAGACCAGTACTGGAAGCAACTTTAGAAGATTGAGTTGTACCCAGCAATGCAATAGAAACGTGTCTGGCCAGTAGAATCTCCTGCAGTACTCTGTTTAGAAAAGTCAGCAAGAATAAGTCATGTCCTCTTGGGTGATCATATGGAGGAGTGAGGAGGAAGCTGATTATCTAGTCTTCTATTAAACTATGTGTGGTTGTGTGTGTGTGTGTGTGTGTGTGTGTGTGTGTGTGTGTGTGTGTGTGTGTGTGTGTGTGTGTGTGTAAAAGAGTGTTTGCCTGTTGTGCAGGCATCTGTATGTATATGTCTGCGTTTATGTGTGTTTTCTATTTCTCCCGCCTCGCGTGTCAAAGCAAACAGTGATTTATATAATTCTCATGATTTATGATGTATCAGAGAGGAGAAATGATGGCTCCTCTCAGCCTGCCGGTCAGACATTCTCACTACTGATACAGTTCAACAAGATGTAGGCCTAGCTATATTAGATGATGTAATTCACAAACCAACTCATGTTTTATGCACAATAAATCTAAAAGGACTGGGAATCTTAAAGGGATTTGTTTTGCCACTATCACCCTCCAGATGTGAACGGTGATAAGGTAGTTTCTAAATTGATGATGCGTGGTGATATGGAACTTTCTAAATTGGTGATGAGTGGTGATAAGGTAGTTTCTAAATTGATAGGATACACATACACTAGATGCATATTAATGATTGTCTCTGGATTTTTACATGAAAAATCAATGATCGCATTTTAGTATAACTGAGGCAAAGTGATCTTTAAATTAACTGAAGACTTTAACTGAACTGGAGGTGTCACGACTTCCGCCGAGGCTGCCTCCCCTCCTGGTTCGGGCAGATTTCGCCGTTCGTCGTCACCGGCTTACTAGCTACTGCCGCTCCCATTCTCATCACTCCACTTGTCATGTCTTGTCTTGTCAATCACACACACCTGGTGCTCATTCCCCTAATTAGTATGTGTATAAGTGTTCCCTCTGTTCCCCTTGTCTTTGTGTGTGATTGTTTATTGTGAGAGTGTCACGATCGTTATAAGATGTGGACCAAGGCGCAGCGTGATATGCGTACATTCTTTTATTGCAGTACACAACACGAACCAAAACAACAAAACAAACGATACGTGAAGTCCTGGGTTGAACACAAACCTTCCGGAACAAGATCCCACAATAAACAGTGCCAAACAGGCTGCCTAAGTATGGTCCCCAATCAGAGACAACAAGCTACAGCTGCCTCTGATTGGGAACCACCCTGGCCAACATAGAAATACATGAACTAGAACAAAACATAGAAAATAACACATAGAAAATCCACACCCTGGCTCAACATATAAGAGTCCCCAGAGCCAGGGCGTGACAGTACCCCCCCCCCAAAGGCGCGGACTGCGACCGCGCCAACCAAACACAAGAGGGTAGGGGCACGGGTGGGCATTCCGCCTCGGAGGCGGATCCGGCTCCGGGCGTGACCACCATTCTCTCTCTACCCCCCCGTAGCGCCCCTGGTCTGGTCTGGCCCCGCTGGCTGGAGCTGGACTGGACATTGGTGGAGCGGATTGCTCTGGCTCCGGTGTGGAGCAGCTGACCGGTGCCGGACCAGGCACCGGTGGAACAGGCACGGACCGTGCCGGACTGACGACGCGCACCACTGGCTTGGTGCGGGGAGCAGGAACGGGCCGGACCGGGCTGGCGACACGCACCACTGGCTTGGTGCGGGGAGCAGGAACAGGCCGGACCGGGCTGGTGACGCGCACCACTGGCTTGGTGCGGGGAGCAGGAACAGGCCGGACCGGGCTGGCGACGCGCACCACAGGCTTGGTGCGAGGGAGAGGAACAGGCCGGACCGGGCTGGCGACGCGCACCACTGGCTTGGTGCGGGGAGCAGGAACAGGCCGGACCGGGCTGGCGACGCGCACCGCAGGCTTGGTGCGAGGAACAGGAACAGGCCGGACCGGGCTGGCGACGCGCACCACTGGCTTGGTGCGGGGAGCAGGAACAGGCCGACCGGGCTGGCGACACACACCACAGGCTTGGTGCGAGGGACAGGAACAGGCCGGACCGGGCTGGTGACGCGCACCACTGGCTTGGTGCGGGGAGCAGGAACAGGCCGGACCGGGCTGACGACGCGCACCACAGGCTTGGTGCGAGGGACAGGAACAGGCCGGGCTGGACTGTGGAGACGGACTGGAGGTCTGGAACAGAGAGCTGACACAACCCGTCCTGTCTGAATTCCTATTTCCACACACTCTGTGTGAGGCATCAGCACAGGACGTACAGGGCTGTGCACTCGTACTGACACTACAGCACGTGGCACTGGCGCAGGATATCCGGGATCGAGGAGGGGTACTGGAGGCCACGAGCGTTGAGCCGGCACACTCCGTCCTGGCTGCATGCCCACCTTAGCACGACACGTGCGTGGTGCTAGCACAGGACGTACAGGACTGTGCTGGAACACTCGCGGCACAGTACGTAGCTCCGCATAACTCGGAACCTGCCCAGTCTCACACTGCCTAGCCTGAGTACGGGAAGTTGGCTCTGCTCTACCTCTAGGTTCCGCCAACCACCCTTCCAGCCCCCCAAACCTGGTGGCCTCCTCTCCTAAATCGCTGATGCGCCCTGTAGCTGCCTCCAGCAGCCCCGTCGTCCATGCCGTGTGTCCCCCCCAAAACATTTCTTGGGGTTGCCTCTCGCGTGTCCGTCGTCGGCACGGTTGGTGCCGTTTCTCCTCTCTTGCCAGGGCCTGTACCTTTGCCCAGGGCCCTCTGCCCGCGAATATGTCCTCCCATGACCACCATTCGCCCACCTGAGCCATCGCCAGCATCTCCTCCTGGGCACGCTGCTTGGTCCTTTTATGGTGGGATCTTCTGTCAGGATCGTTATAAGATGTGGACCAAGGCGCAGCGTGATATGCGTACATTCTTTTATTAAATGTACACAACATGAACCAAAACAACAAAACAAACGATACGTGAAGTCCTGGGTTGAACACAAACCTTCCGGAACAAGATCCCACAATAAACAGTGCCAAACAGGCTGCCTAAGTATGGTCCCCAATCAGAGACAACAAGCTACAGCTGCCTCTGATTGGGAACCACCCTGGCCAACATAGAAATACACGAACTAGAACAAAACATAGAAAATAACACATAGAAAATCCACACCCTGGCTCAACATATAAGAGTCCCCAGAGCCAGGGCGTGACAGAGAGCGAGTAGCTCGGTTGAGCTACTCTTCCATGTGTATTTGCCAAGGTGGATTATTTTCCCTTGTTAATTTCGTTGGGTGCGTTTTATTTATGTGAACGGAATAAACTCTGGACTTCAGTGTTTTACCTCCTGCGCCTGACTCCTTCATTCACACCTCATCACAGGAGCCAAGAAAAGTGAACACTAACTGAACTGAAAACAAGCAATGTGAACTTTAACTGCACTGAAGACAAGCAAAGTGAACTTTAACTGCACTGAAGACAAGCAAAGTTTACTTTAACTGAACTGCAGACTTTAACTGAACTGAAGACTTGAATTGAACTGGAGACTTTGTGTAATATAATATAGTCATCATCCATACACATGTCATGACCAATCTAGCTCCCAGTCATGCCTAGGTAACAGCCAAGGTTATGGATGAAAGGGGAAAGCTTAACACAGGTGACTTTAGGGGTCAAATATTATTATCTAATTAACATAATAAAACAATCCCCATAAAAATCTGTTTGTTTAAACTAGAGATATCTGTTTTTTTTGCCTGACTCCTTCATTCATACCTCATCACAGAATCACTCACCTGCTGAATGGAGTCAGTAGTAGAAGACCGCATGCCAGGAGTTGTGGCAAGGGTCCAGGAGCATTCCTCGATGCTGGCCAGCATGGGGGAAGCGATGGATCGGGTTCTTCAGGTAGTAGAACGCCTGGAGAGGAGAGGACCCGATCTATAGAGACCAGCTGGTCAACCGGATCCAGCCACCTACACCCCAGCCCCTGGAGGGGTCCAGATATCCCGGCCACCGGCGTTTGATAGGACGGCAGTGCGATGTAAGGGATTTCTGCTCCAATTAGAGCTGTATTTCTCCAGCATCAGGCCGGCGCCACTGGAGTGGGAGAAGGTATCCGTCCTCGTTTCCTGCCTTTGTGGGAGAGCCCTGGAGTGGGCCAACGCGGTGTGGAACGAGGGAGGTGCCGAGTTGGAGGACTACGGGGAGTTTGCTCGCCTCTTTCGGGCCGTTTTTGATCAGGCGGGCGAACGACTGGTCCATCTGAGGCAGGGGACGAGGACCGCACAGGACTACGCGCTGGAGTGCCGGACGCTGGCAGCGGGGTCCGGGTGGAACGAACGGGCCCTGATCGACCATTTCTGGTGCCACCTAAGGGAGGACGTCCGACGGGAGCTAGCCTGCCGTGATGCTATGCTATCGTTTTCCCAACTGGTGGACATGGCCATCCGGCTGGACAATCTGCTAGCAGCCAGAGGACGTCCTGGTAGGGGTCTTCCCGTTCCCACTCCGGACGACTCTGACCCCGAGCAGATGGAGCTGGGGGGAGCCGCCGGTCGAGAGAGTGCAGGAGGACAGCGACAGTGCCACTCTGGTGGCACGAAGGGACAATCCACTTCACATCGCAGTCAACGTTCCTTTGGGGCTGGAGGCGGTAGGCAGGGTACTCACGCATCACCCCAGGTAACGAACACCCAAACTTGTTCAGAGCCCTTTGAGGCGCACTGTACCTTACAGTGGGGAAGAAAAGTATTTAGTCAGCCACTGTCACGACTGTCGGTGAGATGCGGTTTGAAGAAGTCAGGCGCAGGACACAGAACTCTCGGACACGTACTTTAATCCGATAAGGACCAAAATAACACAGAAATAACTCCACACAGGGAGGAAATAACCCGCTCACTAAAATTACATACGTGAAGGGAAAACAATCACACACAATGTCCTGATGAGAGACAGGGGTAATATAAGGGAAACAATCAAACATAATGACGAACAGGTGTAAACAATACAGACAAAACTAAACAAACACAGATAACATCGAACGGCAGTAGCTAGTACTCCGGGAACGACGAACGCCGAAGCCTGCCCGAGCAAGGAGGAGGAGCAGCCTCGGCAGAATCCGTGACAGCCACCAATTGTGCAAGTTCTCCCACTTAAAAAGATGAGAGAGGCCTGTAATTTTCATCATAGGTACACGTCAACTATGACAGACAAAATGAGAAAAAGAAATCCAGAAAATCACATTGTAGGATTTTTAATGAATTTATTTGCAAATTATGGTGGAAAATAAGTATTTGGTCACCTACAAACAAGCAAGATTTCTGGCTCTCACAGACCTGTAACTTCTTCTTTAAGAGGCTCCTCTGTCCTCCACTCGTTACCTGTATTAATGGCACCTGTTTGAACTTGTTATCAGTATAAAAGACACCTGTCCACAACCTCAAACAGTCACACTCCAAACTCCACTATGGCCAAGACCAAAGAGCTGTCAAAGGACACCAGAAACAAAACTGTAGACCTGCACCAGGCTGGGAAGACTGAATCTGCAATAGGTAAGCAGCTTGGTTTGAATAAATCAACTGTGGGAGCAATTATTAGGAAATGGAAGACATACAAGACCACTGATAATCTCCCTCGATCTGGGGCTCCACGCAAGATCTCACCCCGTGGGGTCAAAATGATCACAAGAACGGTGAGCAAAAATCCCAGAACCACACGGGGGGACCTAGTGAATGACCTGCAGAGAGCTGGGACCAAAGTAACAAAGCCTACCATCAGTAACACACTACGCCGCCAGGGACTCAAATCCTGCAGTGCCAGACGTGTCCCCCTGCTTAAGCCAGTACATGTCCAGGCCTGTCTGAAGTTTGCTAGAGTGCATTTGGATGATCCAGAAGAGGATTGGGAGAATGTCATATGGTCAGATGAAACCAAAATATAACTTTTTGGTAAAAACTCAACTCGTTGTGTTTGGAGGACAAAGAATGCTGAGTTGCATCCAAAGAACACCATACCTACTGTGATGCATGGGGGTGGAAACATCATGCTTTGGGGCTGTTTTTCTGCAAAGGGACCAGGACGACTGATCCGTGTAAAGGAAAGAATGAATGGGGCCATGTATCGTGAGATTTTGAGTGAAAACCTCTTTCCATCAGCAAGGGCATTGAAGATGAAACGTGGCTGGGTCTTTCAGCATGACAATGATCCCAAACACATTGCCCGGGCAACGAAGGAGTGGCTTCCTAAGAAGCATTTCATGGTCCTGGAGTAGCCAGTCTCCAGATCTCAACCCCATAGAAAATCTTTGGAGGGAGTTGAAAGTCTGTGTTGCCCAGCGACAGCCCCAAAACATCACTGCTCTAGAGGAGATCTGCATGGAGGAATGGGCCAAAATACCAGCAACAGTGTGTGAAAACCTTGTGAAGATTTACAGAAAACGTTTGACCTGTGTCATTGCCAACAAAGGGTATATAACAAAGTATTGAGAAACTTTTGTTATTGACCAAATACTTATTTTCCACCATAATTTGCAAATAAATTCATTAAAAATCCTACAATGTGATTTTCTGGATTTTGTTTTCTCATTTTGTCCGTCATAGTTGACGTGTACCTATGATGAAAATGACAGGCCTCTCTCATCTTTTTAAGTGGGAGAACTTGCACAATTGGTGGCTGACTAAATACTTTTTTTCCCCACTGCATGTCCTCTTCTGAACAGCTAACCTCTCTAGTCTGTACTAGACTAGAGGACAGTACCATATTAGAGGACATTTTAATGCTATAACACTGTGCCAATCTCTAGAATCACATATCAGAACATTCCTTTTAAAACAGCAAATTGTCATCAACAACTACCATAAAAGAAATGTGTACTGTAATGCGATATATTTTTTCCTTCTATGATTACGCCAAAAGGCTGATACGTGGCTGATACGTGGTTGGATTATCATATACATTATATATATATATATATATATATATATATATATATATATATATACAGTGGGGAAAAAAAGTATTTAGTCAGCCACCAATTGTGCAAGTTCTCCCACTTAAAAAGATGAGAGAGGCCTGTAATTTTCATCATAGGTACACGTCAACTATGACAGACAAATTGAGAAAAAAAATCCAGAAAATCCAATTGTAGGATTTTTAATGAATTTATTTGCAAATTATGGTGGAAAATAAGTATTTGGTCACCTACAAACAAGCAAGATTTCTGGCTCTCACAGACCTGTAACTTCCTCTTTAAGAGGCTCCTCTGTCCTCCACTCGTTACCTGTATTAATGGCACCTGTTTGAACTTGTTATCAGTATAAAAGACACCTGTCCACAACCTCAAACAGTCACACTCCAAACTTCACAATGGCCAAGACCAAAGAGCAGTCAAAGGACACCAAAAACAAAATTGTAGACCTGCACCAGGCTGGGAAGACTGAATCTGCAATAGGTAAGCAGCTTGGTTTGAAGAAATCAACTGTGGGAGCAATTATTAGGAAATGGAAGACATACAAGACCACTGATAAGCTCCCTCGATCTGGGGCTCCACGCAAGATCTCACCCCGTGGGGTCAAAATGATCACAAGAACGGTGAGCAAAAATCCCAGAACCACACGGGGGGACCTAGTGAATGACCTGCAGAGAGCTGGGACCAAAGTAACAAAGCCAACCATCAGTAACACACTACGCCGCCAGGGACTCAAATCCTGCAGTGCGAGACGTGTCCCCCTGCTTAAGCCAGTACATGTCCAGGCCCGTCTGAAGTGCATTTGGATGATCCAGAAGAGGATTGGGAGAATGTCATATGGTCAGATGAAACCAAAATATAACTTTTTGGTAAAAACTCAACTCGTCATGTTTGGAGGACAAAGAATGCTGAGTTGCATCCAAAGAACACCATACCTACTGTGAAGCATGGGGTTGGAAACATCATGCTTTGGGGCTGTTTTTCTGCAAAGGGACCAGGACGACTGATCCGTGTAAAGGAAAGAATGAATGGGGCCATGTATCGTGAGATTTTGAGTGAAACCCTCCTTCCATCAGCAAGGGCATTGAAGATGAAACGTGGCTGGGTCTTTCAGCATGACAATGATCCCAAACACACCGCCCGGGCAACGAAGGAGTGGCTTCGTAAGAAGCATTTTAAGGTCCTGGAGTGGCCTAGCCAGTCTCCAGATCTCAACCCCATAGAAAATCTTTGGAGGGAGTTGAAAGTCTGTGTTGCCCAGCGACAGCCCCAAAACATCACTGCTCTAGAGGAGATTTGCATGGAGGAATGGTCCAAAATACCAGCAACAGTGTGTGAAAACCTTGTGAAGACTTACAGAAAACGTTTGACCTGTGTCATTGCCAACAAAGGGTATATAACAAAGTATTGAGAAACTTTTGTTATTGGCCAAATACTTATTTTCCACCATCATATGCCAATAAATTCATAAAAAATCCTACAATGTGATTTTCTGGATTTTTTTTCCACATTTTGTCTGTCATAGTTGACGTGTACCTATGATGAAAATTACAGTTCTCTCTCATCTTTTTAAGTGGGAGAACTTGCACAATTGGTGGCTGACTAAATACTTTTTTTCCCCACTGTATATATATATATCCAATAATATTTGACCCCTAAAGTCACCTGTGTTAAGCTTTCCCCTTTCATCCATGACCTTGGCTGTTACCGAGGCATGACTGGGAGCTAGATTGGTCATGAAGTGTGTATGGATGATGACTATATTATATTACACAATGCAAATGTCTCAGTAAAATCTCACTCTGTGGGGTAATTGGCACTGTTTAAAAATGCATCAGCTTCATGCACACCTACTCACGCACACATGCACGCACACACACACACACGCACGCGCACGCACACACTTGCCGTGTGCACAGCGCTCTCTGATCTGTCAAAACTCTTTAGGCCTTAAAACGTATTTCTAACAGACACCCATGCGAATCCAATAACCAACCGCCAATTATAGCTGAGCAATATTCTCCCACCTGCCTGCCACAGATTACCATATGATTGGAGCGATTAGATTAAATGAGGTTATTTTAGCGCTGTTCAAATATTCATAGTGCACAGCTAGATCACTGGGAAAAAGCACTAACATGAAAGCTCAGCGTTTTAACTGGTATTTCCTGAATGTTGGTGTGATTGTAGGAGTTATGCTTTTAAAAATGATTGGTTTGATGGATTTTTATGTCTGCGTACCATTCTCTGCTATGTTGTTGGGGTTTTGGGAAGAAGTGGATTTTAACATTAAGTGAGAGAACTGTGTGTGTAGGAGTTACAATCATGTTTGTTTATAACTTTGTCTATTGAACTATGGATGACATTTGAGATCAGTTTATCAGTTACTCATAATTCTCTCCCTCTCTCTCTCACTCTGTCTCTCTCAATTCAAATCAATTAAATTCATTTTGCTTCATTGGCATGATGTAACAATGTACATATTGCCAAAGCTTACTTCGGATATTTACACTATTAATATAATTAAAATAATAATAATCAATATTGTCAATGGGACAACAGTTAAAACAATAACCAAGGGTCAAAATAACCATTGAACAATAACAATATAGAGGACATGTGCAGGTTGGTTGGTCTGTCAGACACTGTCCCTCATCTTATGGCAGGCAGCAATGTAGTGCGCTGCCAACCCACAGCTCTCTGCGTCCTCCCCCAACAGGACGGGTAGCCTACTCTCATCAGAGAGTTCTTTGAAACCTTGAAAAACTGTTTCAATTGTTTTATATTTTTGACTCTCTCTCTCTCTCTCTCTCTCTCTCTCTCTCTGTGTGTGCTAGTCATTAACGTCTTCATAAAATTGTCTGGGGATCCTAGTGCTCAGGTATGTCTGATTGTCCAGTCATTAATGACTGGACATTCATCCCCCTTGGCGTTTTTTCTATTTTGTTTCATTACAACCTGTAATTTAAATTGGACATACACAAAATAGTACAAATTGGTGAAGTGAAAGGAAAAAAATAACTTGTTTCAAAAAATTCTAAAAAATAAATAACGGAAAAGTGGTGAGTGCATATGCTATGAAGCCCCTAAATAAGATCTGGTGCAACCAATACCTTCTGGTCAGATGAGACTAAAATTTAGCTTTTTGGCCATCAAGGAAAACACTATGTCTGGCGCAAACCCACCACCTCTCATCACCCCGAGAACACCATCCCCACGGTGAAGCATGGTGGTGGCAGCATCATGCTGTGGGGATGTTTTTCATCGGCAGGGACTGGGAAACTGGTCAGAATTGAAGGAATGATGGATGGCGCTAAATACAGTGAAATTCTTTAGGGCAACCTGTTTCAGTTTTCCAGAGATTTGAGACTGGAACGGAGGTTCACCTTCCAGAAGGACAATGACCCTAAGCATACTGCTAAAGCGACACTCAAGTGGTTTAAGGGGAAACATTTAAATGTCTTGGAATGGCCTAGTCAAATCCCAGACCTCAATCCAATTGAGAATCTGTGGTATGATTTAAAGATTACTGTACACCAGCGGAACCCATCCAACTTGAAGGAGCTGGAGCAGTTTTACCTTGAAGAATGGGCAAGTATCCCAGTGGCTAGATGTGCCAAGCTTATTGAGACATACCCCAAGAGACTTGCAGCTGTAATTGCTGCAAAAGGTGGCTCTACAAAGTATTGACTTTGGGGGGGTGAATAGTTATAAACTGTTCTGTTTTTTTTGTCTTATTTCTTGTTTGTTTCACAATAAAACATATTTTGCATCTTCAAAGTGGTAGGCATGTTGTATAAATCAAATGATACAAACCCCAAAAGAATCCACTTTAATTCCAGGTTGTAAGGCAACAAAATAGGAAAAATGCCAAGGAGGGTGAATACTTTCGCAAGTCACTGTAAAGTTGTCTGTGGATGCTAGTGGTCAGGTCTGTCTATATTTCTAGTCATTAATGTCTTCATAAAGTTGTCTGTGGATCCTAGCGGTCAGGTCCGTCTATATTTCTAGTCATTAATGTCTTCATAAAGTTGTCTAGATCCTAGTGGTCAGGTCTGTCAATTGTCTACTCATTAATGTCTTCATAAAGTCGTCTGTGGATCCTAGCAGTCAGGTCTGTCTAATTGTCCAGTCATTAATGTCTTCATAACGTTATCTGGGGATCCTAGTAGTCAGAACTGTCTAATTGTTCAGTCATTAATGTCTTTTAAACATTGTCTGGGGATCCCGCACACACACACACACACACACACACACACACACACACACACACACACACACACACACACACACACACACACACACACACACACACACACACACACACACACACACACACACACACACACACACACTGACTGTCAGCTTGCTTTATCCTGGCTGGGTCTATCTATAGTTCCTTAGCCAGGATTGTCATGTGTCCATGCAGCCTTGAATATGGTCCTTAAGTACTACTGCTTCAGGCCAGACCAGACACAATGCTCAGCTGGGGACAGCTAGACCCAACAAAGCCACACACATACACACACACACACACACATACACACACTGCCTAGAGGATTAACTGAGGTGGAAGGGAGAGTAGGGGCAGAGATGTTAAAGAGGGGGGCAGAGAGAGTAGGGGCAGAGATGGGGGGAAAAGCTTAGGAGTAAAAAAGCAGGAGTGGGGGTAAGATAGACGGATCATGAAGGGGGTAAAAGGGTAGCGGTGAGAGGAGAAAGGGGGTCAGAAATGGACGCGGAGGGGGCTAGGAAAGAGGTAGAGGTGAGATGAAATAGGGGGCGCAGGAAGGCATGAGAAGGAGTGTAAGGGAGAACACTAAAGGGGGCAGCATTAGAAGGCAGGAGAAGGGGTGGGGGTTTAAGGGAGAACAATAAAGGGGGCAGCATTGGAAGGCAGGAGAAAGGTTGGTGGTATAATGGAGAACAGTAAAGGGAGAAGCATTAGAAGGCAGGAGAAGGGTTGGTGGTGTAATGGAGAACAGTAAAGGGGGCAGCATTAGAAGGCAGGAGAAGAGGTGCTGATGTAAGGGAGAACTCTAAAGGGGGCAGCATTAGAAGGCATGAGAAGGGGTGTGGATGGAAGGGAGAACACTAAACGGGACAGCATTAGAAGGCAGGAGAAGTGGTGGGGGTGTAAGGAAGAAGACTAAAGGGGGCAGCATTAGAAGGCATGAGAAGGGGTGTGGGTGTAAAGGTAAACACAAAAAGGGGCAGCATTAGAAGGCAGGAGAAGGGGTGGGGGTGTAAGGTAGGACACTAAAGGGGGCAGCATTAGAAGGCAGGAGAAGGGGTGGTTGTGTCAGGGAGAACACTAAAGGGGGCAGCATTAGAAGGCAGGAGAAGGGGTGGGGGTGTCAGGGAGAACACTAAAGGGGGCAGCATTAGAAGGCAGGAGAAGGGGTGGGGGTGTAAGGTAGAACACTAAAGGGGGCAGCATTAGAAGGCGGGAAAAGAGGTTTGGGTGTAAGGGAGAAAACTAAAGGGGGCAGCATTAGAATGCATTATAAAGAGGTTGTTCATGTTTATATCAGTATAAGACAGTTTTGCCTGTTTCTGTTGATTCAACATTTCAAGTAGTCAATACATTTATATCAAGCAGTATGTTCTGTGACTCCAGACTGGAGTCTGTAGCTCACTCTAATATATCTACTGCTGTACATATTCTTCGTATATCTTGACTGGATTTATGCTTTCAATCCAGTCTGCAGTCTGTATCTCACTCTAACACAGTGCGTTCGGAAAGTATTCAGACCCCTTACCTTTTTTCACATTTTGTTACGTTACAGCCTTATTCCAAAATGGGCTAAATAAAAATAAATACTCATCAATCTACACACCATACCATATAATGACAAAGTGAAAACAGGTTTTTTGAAATTTGTGCGAAAAAACTAACAACAAAAGAAATACCTTATTTACATAGCTATTCAGAGCCTTTGCTATGAGACTCGAAATTGAGCTCAGGTGCATCCTGTTCCATTGATCATCCTTGAGATGTTTTCTACAACTTGATTGGAGTCCACATGTGGTAAATTTAATTGATTACACATGATTTGGAAAGGCACACACCGGTCTATATAAAGTCCCATAGTTGACAGTTCATGTCAGAGCAAAAACCAAGCCATGAGGTCGAAGGAATTGTCCTTAGAGCTCCGAGACAGGAGGCACAGATCTGGGGAAGGGTAACAAAAACTTTCTGCAGCATTGAAGGTCCCCAAGAACACAGTGGCCTCCATCATTCTTAAATGGAAGTAGTTTGGAACCACCAAGACTCTTGAGAGAGCTGGCCACCCAGCCAAGCAGAGCAATTAGGGAGGTGACCAAGAACCCGATGAAAAAGTTCCAGAGTTCCTCTGTGGAGATGGGAGAAACTTCCAGAAGGACAACCATCTCTGCAGCACTCCACCAATCAGGCCATTATGGTAGAGTGGCCAGACGGAAGCCTCTCCTCAGTATAAGGCACATGACAGCCCGCTTGGAGTTTGCCAAAAGGCACCTAAAGGACTCTCAGACCATGAGAAATAAGATTCTCTGGTCTGATGAAACCAAGATTTAAACTATTTTGCCTGAATGCCAAGCGTCACGTCTGGAGGAAACCTGGCACCATCTCTATGGTGTAGCATGGTGGTGGCAGCATCATGCTGTGGCGATCTTTATCAGCGGCAGGGACTGGGAGACTAGTCAGGATCAAGGGTAAGATGAACGGAGCAAAGTACAGAGAGATCCTTGATGAAAACCTGCTCCAGAGCACTCAGGATCTCAGACTGGGGCGAAGGTTCACCTTCCAACAGGACAACGACCCTACGCACACAGACAAGACAACGCAGGAGTGGCTTCGGGACAAGTCTCTGAATGTCCTTGAGTGGCCCAGCCAGAGCCCGGACTTGAACTCGATCGAAAGTCTCTGGAGAGACCTGAAAATAGCTGTGCAGCGATGCTTCCCATCCAACCTGACAAAGCTTGTGTCACGGTACACTGTGGATGTGGTGGTAAAGTCAGGCGCAGGACACAGCGGATAAATCAACACGACTTTACTGAGACTCCAAATGATAATACAAAATAAATGGCCTCGAACACACAGGAGGCAAAGAATACGCGCGACGCGTAAAAATACACTAATGCAAACAGGTACCGAACAAAGACAAACGACAGGCGGACAACAACACACAACTCCAAAACATAACACAGGGAAACTTATAGGTGACATAATCAGGACAGAATACGAAACAGGTGCACTAAACTAGACATGACCAAACAAACATCGAAACATCAAACGGTGGCAGCTAGTACTCCGGGGACGACGAACGCCGAAGCCTGCCCGAACAAGGAGGAGGAGCAGCCTCTGCGGTATTCGTGACAGTACCCCCCCCCTTGACGCGCGGCTCCAGCCGTGCGCCGACCCCGGTCTCGGGGACGGCCAGGAGGACGCGGAGCAGGGCGCGTGGGATGGTTTCGGTGGAACTCCGTCAGGAGGGAGGGATCTAAGATATCCCTCCTAGGCACCCAGCACCATTCCTCCGGACCGTACCCCTCCCACTCCACGAGATATTGTAGACCCCCCATCCGACGTCTCGAATCCACGATGGACCGGACTGAGTACGCCGGAGCCCCCTCGATGTCCAGTGGGGGCGGAGGAGTCTCTCTTATCTCACAGTCCTGGAGTGGACCTGCTACCACTGGCCTGAGGAGAGACACATGGAACGAGGGGTTAATGTGATAATCATTAGGCAGTTGTAACTTGTAGCATACCTCGTTCAATCTCCTCAGGACTTTAAATGGCCCCACAAACCGCCGACCCAGCTTCCGGCAGGGCAGGCGAAGGGGCAGGTTTCGAGTCGAGAGCCAGACTCGATCTCCAGGTGCGTATACTGGACCCTCACTGCGGTGGAGATCGGCGCTCGCCTTCTGTCTACGGATAGCCCGCTGCAGATGGACGTGTGCAGCGTTCCACGTCTCCTCCGAGCGCCGAAACCACTCATCCACCGCAGGAGCCTCGATCTGGCTCTGATGCCATGGTACCAGAACCGGCTGATACCCTAACACACACTGGAAAGGGGTCAGGTTAGTAGAGGAGTGGTGAAGAGAGTTCTGGGCAATCTCAGCCCAAGGGATATAACCCGACCACTCCTCCTGCCGGTCCTGGCAATACGATCTCAGAAACCTGCCCACATCCTGGTTCACTCTCTCCACCTGCCCATTACTCTCAGGGTGAAAACCCGAGGTAAGGCTAACCGAGACCCCCAAACGTTCCATGAACGCCCTCCAGACTCTAGAGGTGAATTGGGGACCTCGATCGGACTCTATATCCTCGGGAACCCCGTAGTGCCAGAAGACGTGGGTAAACAAAGCCTCTGCGGTCTGTAGGGCAGTAGGGAGACCCGGCATTGGGATGAGACGACAGGCCTTAGAGAACCGATCCACAATGACCAAAATGGTGGTATTCCCCTGGGAGGGAGGTAGGTCAGTGACAAAGTCTACCGAGAGGTGAGACCACGGCCGTTGTGGAACGGGCAGGGGCTGTAACTTCCCCCTGGGCAGGTGTCTAGGCGCCTTACACTGGGCGCACACTGAGCAGGAGGAGACATAAACCCTCACGTCCCTAGCCAATGTTGGCCACCAGTACTTAACACTAAGGCAGTGCACTGTCCGGCCAATACCTGGATGTCCAGAGGAGGGTGACGTGTGAGCCCAATATATGAGACGATCACGGTTCTCGAGCGGCACGTACGTCCGCCCCACTGGACACTCCGGAGGAGTAGGGTCGGTGCGTAACGCCCGCTCGATTTCCGCATCGATCTCCCACACCACCGGTGCCACCAGACAAGACTCCGGCAGTATGGGAGTGGGCTCAATGGACCTCTCCTCTGTGTCATACCGCCGGGACAGTGCGTCTGCCTTACCGTTCTGGGACCCTGGGATGTACGTAAGCTTAAACACAAACCGGGTCAGAAACATGTTCCACCTAGCCTGACGAGGGTTCAGTCTCCTAGCTGCCCGGATGTACTCCAGGTTACGATGGTCAGTCAGAATGAGAAAAGAGTGTTGAGCCCCCTCAAGCCACCTCAAGCCAATGCCTCCACACCTTTAGGGCCTGAACTACGGCTAGCAGCTCCCTGTCCCCTACGTCATAATTTCGTTCCGCCGGGCTGAGCTTTTTTGAATAAAAAGCGCAGGGCCGGAGTTTAGGAGGCGTGCCTGAGCGTTGAGACAATACTGCCCCAATACCGGCCTCTGACGCGTCCACCTTCACTTGGAACGCTAAAGCGGGGTCCGGATGCGCCAGCACCGGAGCCGAGGTGAACAGGTTCTGCAGTTTATCAAATGCCCTGTCCGCCTCAGCCGACCACTGCAAACGCACCGGGCCCCCCTTCAGCAGGGAAGTGATGGGAGCTGCCACCTGTCCAAAACCCCGTATAAACCTCCGGTAGTAATTGGCAAAACCCAAAAACCATTGCACCTCTTTAACAGTGGTTGGAGTCTGCCAATTACGCACGACTGACACACGATCAATCTCCATCTCCACCCCTGACGCGGACAACCGATGACCCAAGAAGGAGATGGACTCCTGGAAAAACAGACATTTCTCTGCCTTGACATACAAGTCATAATCCAACAGCCTACCCAACACTCGGCGTACCAGGGCTACATGCTCGGCTCGTGTAGACGAGTACACTAGAATGTCGTCAATGTACACGACCACACCCTGCCCATGCAAGTCCCGGAAGAGCTCGTCCACAAAGGATTGGAAGACTGAAGGAGCATTCATTAACCCATATGGCATGACGAGATACTCATAATGACCCAAGGTGGAAATGCTGTCTTCCATTCATCTCCCTCCCTAATGCGCACCAAGTTGTAAGCGCTCCTGAGATCCAGTTTTGTGAAGAAACGCGCTCCGCGTAATGATTCCGTCATACTCGCAATCAGAGGAAGAGGATAACTGTATTTAACTGTGATCTGATTGAGATTACGGTAATCAATACACGGGCGCAACCCTCCATCCTTTTTCTTCACAAAAAAGAAACTCGAGGAAACAGGTGAAGTGGAGGGCCGTATGTATCCCTGTCTCAGAGACTCGGCTATGTATGTCTCCATAGCCGCCGTCTCCTCTTGAGACAAGGGATACACATGGCTCCGCGGAAGTGCCGCACCCGCCAGGAGATCTATCGCACAATCTCCCCGTCTATGAGGTGGCAAACGCGTCGCCCTAGTTTTGCTGAACACGAGTGCCAAATCCTCATACTCGGGGGGAATGTGCATTGCGAGCACCTGGTTCGGACTCTCCACCGTGGTCGCCCCTATGGAAACACCTAAACATCGCCCGACACACTGGTTAGACCACTCCTTGAGAGCCCTCTGTTGCCACGAAATGGTGGGATCATGGGCGATTAACCAAGGAAGCCCCAGTACCACGGGATACGCAGGAAAGTCGATCAGATACAACTGAATAATCTCTTCATGACTCCCCTGCGTCCTCATCTTAAGTGGCGCTGTGACCTCCCTAATCAACCCAGATCCCAACGGACGGCTATCTAGGGCATGGATAGGGAAGGGTGCATCAACGGGCAGGAGGGAAATCCCTAACCTCACACAAAAATTACGATCAATGAAATTCCCAGCTGCGCCTGAATTGACTAGCGCCTTATGCTGGGACTGAGATGCAACCTGAGGAAATACTACAGGTATACAAAAGTGAACAACAGAGAGCTCTGGGTGAGGTGGGCGCCTACTCACCTGGAATGACTCCCCAGTGCGCGACCTGCTGCCTCGAACCCCTGGAGACCCTCCCCAGCACCTAGCTGCAGTGTGTCCTCTACGACCACAGTTGGTGCAGGGGACGGCCTCCCTCGGTATCTCCCTCCTCCTCTCTCTAGCGCCAGCACCCCAGAGCTCCATAGGGCTCGGCTCGGAGGTGCTGGGGGATGGAATGGACGGCCCCAACTCTGGACGTCCGCGGGTGGCCAGCAGGGTATCCAGACGGATTGACATGTCCACCAGCTGGTCGAAGGTGAGATTGGTGTCCCTGCAGGCCAACTCTCGTCGAACGTCCTCACGCAGGCTACACCGATAGTGGTCGATGAGGGCCCTCTCATTCCACCCCGCATCCGCCGCTAGAGTCCGGAAGTCCAGGGCAAACTCCTGTGCACTCCTCTTCCCCTGTCGAAGGTGGAACAGACGCTCTCCCGCCGCTTTACCCTCAGGGGAATGATCGAACACAGCCCTGAAGCGGCGGGAGAACTCCGCGTAGCTGATGGTGGCAGCGTCTATTCCCCTCCATTCGGCATTGGCCCACTCCAACGCCTTGCCGGAGAGACAGGAGATGAGGGCGGAAACGCTCCCGTATCCCGAGGGCGCCGGGTGTATGGTAGCCAGGTAGAGCTCCACTTGAAGGAGGAACCCCTGACACCCGGCTGCGGTGCCATCATATGCCCTCGGGAGCGAGAGCCGAATGCCACTGGACTCCGGAGCTGGTATGGTGGGGCTGGCCGATGGTGGTGGTAAGGTAGGAGGAGGTGTGGGCAAACCTCCTCTCTCCCATCGGCGCAGGGTGTTCATCACCTCCTGCATGGCGGATCCGAGTTGCTGGATCCTGGCGTCCTGGTAGCTGACCCGATCCTCCAGCGACTCGGTTCCCGCCGCTGCTCCTGCTGACTCCATAGTAATAGGTGTGTTGTTCTGTCACGGTACACTGTGGATGTGGTGGTAAAGTCAGGCGCAGGACACAGCGGATAAGTCAACACGACTTTACTGAGACTCCAAATGATAATACAAAATAAATGGCCTCGAACACACAGGAGGCAAAGAATACGCGCAACGCGTAAAAATACACTAATGCAAACAGGTACCGAACAAAGACAAACGACAGGCGGACAACAACACACAACTCCAAAACATAACACAGGGAAACTTATAGGTGACATAATCAGGACAGAATACGAAACAGGTGCACTAAACTAGACATGACCAAACAAACATCGAAACATCAAACGGTGGCAGCTAGTACTCCGGGGACGACGAACGCCGAAGCCTGCCCGAACAAGGAGGAGGAGCAGCCTCTGCGGTATTCGTGACAGCTTAAGAGGATAATAATAATAATAATAATAATAATAATAATAATAATAATAATAATAATAATAATAATAATAATAATAATAATAATAATAATAAGCCATTTAGCAGACGCTTTTATCCAAAGCGACTTACAGTCATGCGTGCATACATTTTTGTGTGTGGGTGGTCCCGGGGATCGAACCCACTACCTTGGCGTTATAAGCGCCGTGCTCTACCAGCTGAGCTACAGAGAACCACAAGGACCACAAGGATCTGCAGAGACGAATGGGAGAAACTCCCCAAATACAGGTGTGCCAAGCTTGTAGCGTCATACCTGTCACGGATTCTGCCGAGACTGCTCCTCCTCCTGGTTCGGGCAGGCTTCGGCGTTCGCCGTCCCCGGAGTACTAGCTGCCACCGCTCTATGTTTCGTAGTGTGATTGCTTTTGTCTGTCTTTTACACCTGTGTCCATTTGTGTGTTGATTACTTGTCTTATAAGTTCCTTGTTTTGCATTAGTCTGATTGTGTGTTGTTATTTTCTGCCTGTCGTGCAGAGCTGCGTGTCTGCACTCTGTCCATGTTTGGGATTATTGTTTACGCATGTTTGCGTAATTGCCTCGCCTCCGTCTGTTTTCGAGGTCGTGTTTTGTTTGTTGCTCTTTGGACTATTAAAGTCTTTTGGACGTATCTGTGTCCTGCGCCTGACTCCTCCACCACATCCACATCGGAACTACTGACAGAACAACACACCTACTATGGAGTCAGCAGGAACAGCGGCGGCACCCGAATCCCTGGAAGACCGGATCAGCTACCAAGACACCATGATCCGGCAACTTGGGGCCGCCATGGACGAGGTGTCCAACACTCTGCGCCGGTTGGTGACTGGAGAGGTGCCCATGCATTCTTACACCATCCCATCACCAACGGCCAGTCCTCCTCTCTCAGCACCGGAACCCAGTGGCATTCGGCTCTCGCTCCCGAGGGCATATGACGGTTCTGCAGCCGGGTGTCAGGGATTCCTCCTGCAGGTGGAACTCTACCTGGCCACCATACACCCGGCGCCCTCGGGATACGAGAGCGTCTCCGCCCTCATCTCCTGTCTATCCGGCAAGGCGTTGGAGTGGGCCAACGCCGAATGGAGGGGAATAGACGCCGCTACCATCACCTACGCGGAGTTCTCCCGCCGCTTCAGGGCTGTCTTCGATCATCCACCTGAGGGGAAAGCGGCGGGAGAGCGTCTGTTCCACCTCCGACAGGGGAAGAGGAGCGCACAGGAGTTCGCACTGGAGTTCTGGACGCTAGCGGCGGATGCGGGGTGGAATGAGAGGGCCCTCATCGACCACTACCGGTGTAGCCTACGAGAGGACGTTCGTCGTGAGCTGGCCTGCAGGGACACCAACCTGTCGTTCGACCAGTTGGTGGACATCTCCATCCGTCTAGACACCCTGCTGGCTACCCGCAGACGTCCCGAGTGGGGGTCGTCCATTCCACCCTCCAGCACCTCCGAGCCGATTCCCATGGAGCTCGGGGGTGCTGGCGCTAGAGAGAGGAGGAGAGAGAACCCGAGGGGGGCCATCCCCTGCACCAACTGTGGTCGTGGAGGACACACCGCGGCCAGGTGCTGGGGAGGGTCTCCTGGGAGAGGGGACAACAGGTCACGCACTGGGGAGTCATTTCAGGTGAGTAGGCGCCCCACTTACCCAGAGCTTTCTGTTGGTCACATGAGTATTCCTGTGATATTTCCACAGGTGGCACCTCATTCCCAGCATAAGGCGCTAGTAGATTCAGGCGCAGCTGGGAACTTTATTGATCGGGCATTTTGTTGTAGGTTAGGAATTCCCCTTCGGCCGGTAGAAGCTCCATTTCCTGTCCACGCCTTAGACAGCCGGCCGTTGGGGACGGGCCTGATCAGGGAGGTCACAGCACCACTGACGATGATGACGCAGGGGGGTCATGAGGAGATCATTCAGTTTTATCTGATTGACTCTCCTGCGTACCCCGTGGTGTTGGGGCTTCCCTGGTTAAGCACCCATGATCCTACCATTGCGTGGCAACAGAGGGCTCTTATGGAGTGGTCTGCCCAGTGTGTAGGGAGATGTCTAGGTGTTTCCGTAGGGGCGACCTCGGTAGAGAGTCCGAACCAAGTGCCCGCACTGCGCATTCCCCCTGAGTATGAGGATTTAGCACTTGTGTTCAGCAAATCGAGGGCAACACGGCTACCTCCTCATAGACAGGGGGACTGTGCGATAAATCTCCAAACAGGAGCGGCTCTTCCACGGAGTCGTGTGTATCCCCTGTCTCAAGAGGAGACAGCGGCTATGGAGACTTACATAGCCGAGTCCTTGGCACAGGGATACATACGGTCCTCCACTTCCCCGGTTTCCTCTAGTTTCTTCTTTGTGAAGAAGAAGGACGGGGGATTGCGCCCGTGTATTGATTACCGTAGTCTCAATCAGATCACAGTTAAGTACAGTTACCCACTTCCACTGATTGCGACTATGACGGAATCGTTACGCGGAGCGCAGTTCTTCACAAAGTTGGATCTCAGGAGCGCGTACAATCTGGTGCGCATTAGGGAGGGGGATGAATGGAAAACAGCATTTAGCACCACCTCGGGTCATTACGAGTATCTCGTCATGCCATACGGGTTAATGAATGCTCCTTCAGTCTTCCAATCCTTTGTGGACGAGATTTTCCGGGACATGCATGGGCAGGGTGTAGTAGTGTACATCGACGACATCCTAGTGTACTCTTCTACACGAGCCGAGCATGTAGCCCTGGTGCGCCGAGTGTTGAGAAGTCTGTTGGAGCATGACTTGTATGTCAAGGCAGAGAAATGCCTGTTCTTCCAGGAGTCCGTCTCCTTTTTGGGTTATCGGTTGTCCGCGTCTGGTGTGGAGATAGAGGTAGACCGTGTATCGGCCGTGCGTAATTGGCAAACTCCAACCACTGTAAAAGAGGTGCAGCAGTTCTTGGGTTTTGCTAATTACTACCGGAGGTTTATTCGGGGTTTTGGACAAGTTGCAGCTCCCATTACGTCCCTGCTAAAGGGGGGTCCGGTTCGTTTGCAGTGGTCGGCTGAGGCGGACAGGGCATTTGTCAAACTGAAGAACCTGTTCACCTCGGCCCCGGTGCTGGCGCATCCGGATCCCTCTTTACCATTCCAAGTAGAGGTAGACGCGTCCGAGACCGGTATTGGGGCAGTCCTGTCACAACGGTCCGGCACGCCACCTAAACTCCGCCCCTGTGCGTTCTACTCCAAGAAGCTCAGCTCGGCAGAGCGCAACTATGACGTTGGGGACAGGGAGCTGTTAGCCGTAGTCCAGGCCCTAAAGGTGTGGAGGCATTGGCTTGAGGGGGCTCAACACCCTTTCCTCATTCTGACTGATCACCGTAACCTGGAGTACATCCGGGCAGCTAGGAGATTGAACCCTCGTCAGGCTAGGTGGAACATGTTCCTAACCCGGTTTGTTTTTAAGATCACATACATCCCAGGGTCCCAGAATGGTAAGGCAGACGCCCTGTCCCGGCGGTATGACACAGAGGAGAGGTCCAATGAGCCTACTTCCATACTGCCGGAGTCTTGTTTGGTGGCTCCGGTGGTATGGGAGGTCGATGCGGAAATCGAGCGGGCACTGCGTACCGACCCTACTCCCCCCGAGTGTCCTGTGGGGCGGACGTACGTTCCGCTCGAGGTTCGTGATCGTCTTATTTATTGGGCTCATACATCACCCTCCTCTGGACATCCAGGTATTGGCCGGACCGTGCACTGTCTTAGCATGAAATACTGGTGGCCAACGTTAGCTAAGGATGTGAGGGTTTATGTCTCCTCCTGCTCGGTGTGTGCCCAGTGTAAGGCGCCTAGACATTTGCCCAGGGGTAAGTTACATCCCCTGCCCGTTCCACAACGACCATGGTCCCACCTATCGGTGGATTTTGTAACCGACCTACCCCCCTCCCAGGGGAAAACCACCATTTTGGTCGTTGTGGATCGGTTTTCCAAGGCCTGTCGTCTCCTTCCAATGCCGGGTCTCCCTACTGCCCTACAAACCGCTGAGGCCCTATTTACCCATGTGTTCCGGCACTATGGGGTCCCCGAGGATATTGTGTCTGACCGAGGTCCCCAGTTCACCTCCAGAGTTTGGGGGGCGTTCATGGAACGCTTGGGGGTCTCGGTAAGCCTTACCTCGGGGTACCACCCAGAGAGCAATGGGCAGGTGGAACGTGTCAACCAGGATGTGGGTAGGTTTTTGAGGTCCTATTGCCGGGACCGGCCGGAGGAGTGGTCTAGGTTTATCCCCTGGGCAGAGATGGCCCAGAACTCTCTCCGCCACTCCTCCACCAATTTAACACCTTTCCAGTGTGTTTTAGGTTATCAGCCGGTCCTGGCACCATGGCACGAGAGCCAGATCGAGGCTCCTGCGGTGGACGAGTGGTTTCGGCGCTCGGAGGAGACGTGGGACGCTGCCCATGTCCATCTGCAGCGTGCCATCCGTCAACAAAAGGCGAGCGCCGATCGCCACCGCAGTGAGGGACCGGTGTACGCACCGGGAGATCGAGTCTGGCTCTCGACTCGAAACCTGCCCCTCCGCCTGCCCTGCCGGAAGCTGGGTCGGCGGTTTGTGGGGCCCTTCAAAGTCCTGAGAAGATTGGACGAGGTGTGTTACAGGTTACAACTGCCTATAGAGTACAAAAATATTAACCCCTCGTTCCATGTGTCTCTTCTCAGGCCGGTGGTAGCTGGCCCACTCCAAGAAGATGAGATAGGAGCGACCCCTCCGCCCCCTTTGGACATCGAGGGGGCCCCGGCGTACAGGGTCCGGGCCATCTTGGACTCGAGGCGCCGGATGAGTGGTCTCCAGTATCTCGTGGAGTGGGAGGGGTACGGTCCGGAGGAACGGTGCTGGGTGCCCAGGAGGGACATCCTCGATCCATCCCTCCTGACTGAGTTCCACCGTGGGCATCCCACGCGCCCGGGTCCGCGTCCTCCTGGCCGTCCCCGAGGCCGGGGTCGGCGCACGGCTGGAGCCGCGCGTCAAGGGGGGGGGGTACTGTCACGGATTCTGCCGAGACTGCTCCTCCTCCTGGTTCGGGCAGGCTTCGGCGTTCGCCGTCCCCGGAGTACTAGCTGCCAGCGCTCTATGTTTCGTAGTGTGATTGCTTTTGTCTGTCTTTTACACCTGTGTCCATTTGTGTGTTGATTACTTGTCTTATAAGTTCCTTGTTTTGCATTAGTCTGATTGTGTGTTGTTATTTTCTGCCTGTCGTGCAGAGCTGCGTGTCTGCACTCTGTCCATGTTTGGGATTATTGTTTACGCGTGTTTGCGTAATTGCCTCGCCTCCGTCTGTTTTCGTGGTCGTGTTTTGTTTGTTGCTCTTTGGACTATTAAAGTATTTTGGACGTATCCTCTGTGTCCTGCGCCTGACTCCTCCACCACATCCACATCGGAACTACTGACAATACCCAAGAAGATTCGAGACCGTAATCGCTGCCAAAGGTGCTTTAACAAAGTGCTGAGTAAAGGGTCTGAATACGTATGTAAATGTAATATTTCAGTGTCTTATTTTTAAATTCATTTTCAAAAATATATAAACACCTGTTTTTGCTTTGTCATTATGGGGTAATGTGTTCAGATTGATGAGGGGAAAAAACCATTGAATCCATTTTAGAATAAGGCTGTAACGTCACAAATTGTGGAAAAAGTCAAGGGGTCTGAATACTTTCCAAATGCACTCTTTCCGAATCTACTGGTGTATATATCATTCTTAGTATATCTTGATTTCATTTATACTTTGACTCCAGTCTGTATTCCTTTTACTGTAGGGTGACAGGGGGCAGAGAGAAGGGAGAGGGTGTATTAAATACATGCTAAAGTACGTATTGAAAGGGCAGAAGGGTGAAACAGAGAGCACTGGGGTTAAGGATAGGGTAGAAGGGATGAGAGGGTAGGATGAGATGGTAGAGGGATGAGAGGGTAGGATGAGAGGGTAGAGGGATGAGAGGGTAGGATGAGAGGGTAGAAGGGAGGAGAGGGTAGAAGGGATGAAAGGGTAGAAGGGATGAGAGGGTAGAAGGGATGAGAGGGTAGAAGGGAGGAGAGGGTAGAAGGGATGAGAGGGTAGAAGGGATGAGAGGGTAGAAGGGATGAGAGGGTCAAAGGGATGAGAGGGGTAGGATGAGAGGGTAGAAGGAATGAGAGGGTAGAAGGGATGAGAGGGGTAGGATGAGAGGGTAGAAGGGAGGAGAGGGTCGAAGGGATGAGAGGGGTAGAAGGGAGGAGAGGGTAGAAGGGAGGAGAGGGTCGAAGGATGAGAGGGGTAGGATGAGAGGGTAGAAGGGAGGAGAGGGTCGAAGGGATGAGAGGGGTAGAAGGGAGGAGAGGGTAGAAGGGATGAGAGGGTAGAAGGGATGAGAGGGGTAGAAGGGAGGAGAGGGTAGAAGGGAGGAGAGGGTAGAAGGGATGAGAGGGTAGAAGGGATGAGAGGGGTAGGATGAGAGGGTAGAAGGGAGAGAGGGTAGAAGGGATGAGAGGGTAGAAGGGATGAGAGGGTAGAAGGGATGAGAGGGTAGAAGGGAGGAGAGGGTAGAAGGGATGAGAGGGTAGAAGGGATGAGAGGGTAGAAGGGATGAGAG
>NW_028159165.1:0-5000 GCF_964263955.1 Coregonus lavaretus
CAACATTGTGTTGTTACATTGTGTTGCAACATTGTGTTGTTACATTGTGTTGTCACATTGTGTTATTACATTGTGTTGTAACATTGTGTTGCAACATTGTGTTGTTACATTGTGTTGTCACATTGTGTTATTACATTGTGTTGTAACATTGTGTTGTAACATTGTGTTATTACATTGTGTTGTAACATTGTGTTGTAACATTGTGTTGTAACATTGTGTTGTAACATTGCGTTGTTACATTGTGTTGTTACATTGTGTTGTAACATTGTGTTGTAACATTGTGTTGTAACATTGCGTTGTAACATTGTGTTGTTACATTGTGTTGTTACATTGTGTTGTTACATTGTGTTGTTACATTGTGTTGTAACATTGTGTTGTAACATTGTGTTTTTACATTGTGTTGTTACATTGTGTTGTTACATTGTGTTGTAACATTGTGTTGTTACATTGTGTTGTAACATTGTGTTGTAACATTATGTTGTAACATTGTGTTGTTACATTGTGTTGTTACATTGTGTTGTAACATTGTGTTGTAACATTGTGTTTGTAACATTGCGTTGTTACATTGTGTTGTTACATTGTGTTGTAACATTGTGTTGTAACATTGTGTTGTAACATTGTGTTGTAACATTGTGTTGTAACATTTGAGTTGTAATATTGTGTTGTTACATTGTGTTGTTACATTGTGTTGTTACATTGTGTTGTAACATTGTGTTGTAACATTGTGTTGTAACATTGTGTTGTTACATTGTGTAGTAACATTTTGTTGTTACATTGTGTTGTAACATTGTGTTGTAACATTGTGTTGTTACATTGTGTTGTTACATTGTGTTGTAACATTGTGTTGTAACATTGTGTTTTTACATTGTGCTTGTTACATTGTGTTGTTACATTGTGTTGTAACATTGTGTTGTTACATTGTGTTGTAACATTGTGTTGTAACATTGTGTTGTAACATTGTGTTGTTACATTGTGTTGTTACATTGTGTTGTAACATTGCGTTGTAACATTGCGTTGTACCATTGCGTTGTAACATTGCGTTGTTTCATTGTGTTGTAACATTGCTGTGATACACCTGATATAAGGTGGGTCATTCTAAGTCGAATGCAGCCAGTGCTATCAAAAAGACAGATGTTAGTCAACAGAATGTGCAGTTTTCACAGAGACGTCCCTGCTGCTAAGTGGGTTCCGGACATGAACACACTCTCTTATCCAGAGCCTTGCTCAAGGGAATATCGACAGATTCTTTCACCTTGGGGATTTGAACCAGCAACCTTTCAGTTCCTGTTCCAACATGCTAACCGCTAGGCTGTCTGCCACCCCTCATCCTATTCCATCTGTCCATCTTGGTGTTTAGAGGCCTGCTCTGTTTCTCTCAACCCTGCGGCCTGAGGAATGCTCCGTGTCAAAGCCGCGGCACCATTAAGAAAAATAACCAGCGAGGGAAGGAGGGAGCCCATCTGCACAGCACATGGCCCAGAGCAGTCCCCCCAGGCCTCCCAGCCCAGCACTCTGTCCCATCCAGAGGCCAGGGGAGAAAACAACCCCTCTGTCCACCCATGCACCCTATTTCCTAGTCACTAGTGATAGTCCTCTAGCCCTCCCCAGTCCTCTATCCCTCCCCAGTCCCTCTATCCCTCCCCAGTCCCTCTATCCCTCCCCAGTCCCTCTATCCCTCCCAGTCCCTCTAGCCCTCCCCAGTCCCTCTAGCCCTCCCCAGTCCCTCTATCCCTCCCCAGTCCCTCTATCCCTCCCCAGTCCCTCTATCCCTCCCCAGTCCCTCTATCCCTCCCCAGTCCCTCTATCCCTCCCCAGTCCCTCTATCCCTCCCAGTCCCTCTAGCCCTCTCCCTCTATCCCTCCCAGTACCTCTAGCCTCCCAGTCCCTCTAGCCCTCTCCAGTCCATCTAGCCCTCCCCAGTCCCTCTAGCCATCCCAGTCCCTCTATCCCTCCCCAGTCCCTCTATCCCTCCCCAGTCCCTCTAGCCCTCTCCAGTCCCTCTATCCCTCCCAGTCCCTCTATCCCTCCCCAGTCCCTCTAGTCCTCCCCAGTCCCTCTAGCCCTCTCCAGTCCCTCTATCCCTCCCCAGTCCCTCTATCCCTCCCCAGTCCCTCTAGCCCTCCCCAGTCCCTCTATCCCTCCCCAGTCCCTCTAGCCCTCCCCAGTCCCTCTAGCCCTCCCAGTCCATCTAGCCCTCTCCAGTCCCTCTATCCCTCCCCAGTCCCTCTATCCCTCCCCAGTCCATCTAGCCCTCTCCAGTCCCTCTATCCCTCCCCAGTCCCTCTAGCCTCCCAGTCCCTCTAGTCCTCCCCAGTCCCTCTATCCCTCTCCAGTCCCTCTATCCCTCCCCAGTCCCTCTAGCCCTCCCAGTCCCTCTAGCCCTCCCCAGTCCCTCTATCCCTCCCCAGTCCCTCTATCCCTCCCCAGTCCCTCTATCCCTCCCCAGTCCCTCTAGCCCTCCCCAGTCCCTCTATCCCTCCCCAGTCCCTCTAGCCCTCCCCAGTACCTCTAGCCCTCCCCAGTCCCTCTAGCCCTCCCCAGTCCCTCTAGCCCTCCCCAGTCCCTCTATCCCTCCCCAGTCCCTCTAGCCCTCCCAGTCCCTCTATCCCTCTCCAGTCCCTCTAGCCCTCTCCTCTATCCCTCCCCAGTCCCTCTAGCCCTCTCCCTCTATCCTCCCCAGTCCCTCTATCCCTCCCCAGTCCCTCTAGCCCTCCCCAGTCCCTCTAGCCCTCCCCAGTCCCTCTATCCCTCCCCAGTCCCTCTAGCCCTCTCCCTCTATCCCTCCCCAGTCCCTCTAGCCCTCCCCAGTCCCTCTATCCCTCCCCAGTCCTCTAGCCCTCCCCAGTCCCTCTATCCCTCCCCAGTCCCTCTATCCCTCCCCAGTCCCTCTATCCCTCCCCAGTCCCTCTATCCCTCCCCAGTCCCTCTATCCCTCCCCAGTCCCTCTATCCCTCCCCAGTCCCTCTATCCCTCCCCAGTCCCTCTAGCCCTCCCCAAGTCCCTCTATCCCTCCCCAGTCCCTCTATCCCTCCCCAGTCCCTCTATCCCTCTCCAGTCCCTCTAGCCCTCCCCAGTCCCTCTATCCCTCCCCAGTCCCTCTAGCCCTCTCCCTCTATCCCTCCCCAGTCCCTCTATCCCTCCCCAGTCCCTCTAGCCCTCCCCAGTCCCTCTAGCCCTCTCCCTCTAGCCCTCCCCAGTCCCTCTATCCCTCCCCAGTCCCTCTATCCCTCCCAGTCCCTCTAGCCCTCTCCCTCTAGCCCTCCCCAGTCCCTCTAGCCCTCCCCAGTCCCTCTAGCCCTCCCAGTACCTCTATCCCTCCCCAGTACCTCTATCCTCCCCAGTCCCTCTAGCCCTCTCCCTCTAGCCCTCCCAGTCCCTCTAGCCCTCCCCAGTACCTCTATCCCTCCCCAGTACCTCTATCCCTCCCCAGTCCCTCTAGCCCTCTCCCTCTAGCCATCCCCAGTCCCTCTATCCCTCCCCAGTCCCTCTAGCCCTCCCCAGTCCCTCTAGCCCTCCCCAGTCCCTCTATCCCTCCCCAGTCCCTCTAGCCCTCCCCAGTCCCTCTAGCCCTCCCCAGTCCCTCTAGCCCTCCCCAGTCCCTCTAGCCCTCCCCAGTCCCTCTAGCCCTCCCCAGTCCTCTAGCCCTCTCCCTCTAGCCTCCCCAGTCCTCTAGCCTCTCCTCTAGCCCTCCCCAGTCCCCTCTATCCCTCCCCAGTCCCTCTATCCCTCCCCAGTCCCTCTAGCCCTCCCCAGTCCCTCTATCCCTCCCCAGTCCCTCTATCCCTCCCCAGTCCCTCTAGCCCTCCCCAGTCCCTCTAGCCCTCCCCAGTCCTCTAGCCCTCCCCAGTCCCTCTAGCCCTCCCCAGTCCCCTATCCCTCCCAGTCCCTCTATCCCTCCCCAGTCCCTCTAGCCCTCTCCAGACCCTCTAGCCCCCCCTCCCAGTCCCTCTATCCCTCCCCAGTCCCTCTAGCCCTCCCCAGTCCCTCTATCCCTCCCCAGTCCCTCTAGCCCTCCCCAGTCCCTCTAGCCCTCCCCCAGTCCCTCTATCCCTCCCCAGTCCTCTAGCCTCTCCCTCTATCCTCCCCAGTCCCTCTAGCCTCCCCAGTCCCTCTATCCCTCCCCAGTCCTCTAGCCCTCTCCCTCTATCCCTCCCCAGTCCCTCTATCCCTCCCCAGTCCCTCTATCCCTCCCCAGTCCCTCTAGCCCTCCCCAGTCCTCTAGCCCTCCCAGTCCCTCTAGCCCTCCCCAGTCCTCTAGCCTTCCCCAGTCCTCTAGCCCTCTCCTCTATCCTCCCCAGTCCCTCTAGTCCTCCCCAGTCCCTCTATCCCCCCAGTCCCTCTATCCCTCCCAGTCCCTCTATCCCTCCCAGTCCCTCTATCCCTCCCCAGTCCCTCTATCCTCCCAGTCCCTCTAGCCCTCCCCAGTCCCTCTATCCCTCCCCAGTCCTCTATCCCTCCCCAGTCCCTCTATCCCTCTCCAGTCCTCTAGCCCTCCCCAGTCCCTCTATCCCTCCCCAGTCCCTCTAGCCCTCTCCCTCTATCCCTCCCCAGTCCCTCTATCCCTCCCAGTCCCTCTAGCCCTCCCCAGTCCCTCTAGCCCTCTCCCTCTAGCCTCCCCAGTCCCTCTATCCCTCCCCAGTCCCTCTATCCCTCCCAGTCCCTCTAGCCCTCTCCCTCTAGCCCTCCCCAGTCCCTCTAGCCCTCCCCAGTCCCTCTAGCCCTCCCCAGTACCTCTATCCCTCCCCAGTACCTCTATCCCTCCCCAGTCCCTCTAGCCCTCTCCCTCTAGCCCTCCCCTGTCCCTCTAGCCCTCTCCAGTCCCTCTATCCCTCCCCAGTCCCTCTAGCCCTCCCCAGTCCCTCTAGCCCTCCCCAGTCCCTCTATCCCTCCCCAGTCCCTCTAGCCCTCCCCAGTCCTCTAGCCCTCCCCAGTCCCTCTAGCCCTCCCAGTCCCTCTAGCCCTCCCCAGTCCCTCTAGCCCTCCCCAGTCCCTCTAGCCCT
>NW_028159165.1:10000-15000 GCF_964263955.1 Coregonus lavaretus
TACCTCACCTCCTCCCTCCTTTCTCATCCTAATACCTCACCCTCTTCCTCCTTTCTCATCCCTAATACCTCACCTCCTCCCTTTCTCTCTCTCTCTGGCCTGTACAGTATGTAATGCCTTTCTCTCTCTCTCTGGCCTGTTCAGTATGTAATGCCTTTCTCTCTCTCTCTGGCCTGTACAGTATGTAATGCCTTTCTCTCTCTCTCTGGCCTGTTCAGTATGTAATGCCTTTCTCCCTCTCTCTGGCCTGTTCAGTATGTCAATGCCTTTCTCCCTCTCTCTGGCCTGTACAGTATGTAATGCCTTTCTCTCTCTCTCTGGCCTGTACAGTATGTAATGCTTTCTCTCTCTCTTCTGGCCTGTTCAGTATGTAATGCCTTTCTCTCTCTCTCTGGCCTGTACAGTATGTAATGCCTTTCTCTCTCTCTCTGGCCTGTACAGTATGTAATGCCTTTCTCTCTCTCTCTGGCCTGTACAGTATGTAATGCCTTTCTCTCTCTCTCTGGCCTGTTCAGTATGTAATGCCTTTCTCTCTCCTCTCTGGCCTGTTCAGTATGTAATGCCTTTCTCTCTCTCTCTGGCCTCTACAGTATGTAATGCCTTTCTCTCTCTCTCTGGCCTGTTCAGTATGTAATTGCCTTTCTCTCTCTCTCTGGCCTGTTCAGTATGTAATGCCTTTCTCTCTCTCTCTGGCCTGTACAGTATGTAATGCCTTTCTCTCTCTCTCTGGCCTGTTCAGTATGTAATGCCTTTCTCTCTCTCTCTGGCCTGTTCAGTATGTAATGCCTTTCTCTCTCTCTCTGGCCTGTACAGTATGTAATGCCTTTCTCTCTCTCTCTGGCCTGTTCAGTATGTAATGACTTTTCCAGTGTTAAGTGCCGGCCAGCAGCACCTTTGAAGTTGCTCATCTGCACGTGTCACCGTCAACCCACACACTTTGCCCCTCCAGCCTTCCAGTGAGCTATAGGCTGGGAGAGAAATGGAGAGAGAGACAGAGAAAGAGGGAGGGAGAGAGAGACAGGGGTGAGAGAGAGAGAGAGAGAGAGAGTGAGAGAGAGAGAGAGAGAGAGAGAGTGGGAGAGAGAGAGAAAGAGAGAGTGGGAGAGAGAGAGAAAGAGAGGGAGAGAGAGAGAGCGAGAGAGAGACAGAGAGAGAGAGTGAGAGAGAGAGAGAGGGAGAGAGAGGGGGGGGGTGAGGGCAGTAAGACAGAGAGAGCTCAGTGACTGATCCTGAGCCCAATGAGGTGAAAGTGGCTTCCTCTCCCCCTCTCCCCCTCTCCCCCTCTCCCCCTCTCCCCCTTCCAGTTATTCATCAGTAAGGCTTTTATCAGCTGTTACATGGATTCCACTGTTGGGCCAAAGAGCCTAATATATGTAGCAGCATGAGTCTGGTGAAATGATACGTGGGGGAAAGTTCAGAGTTCATTTAGACTTTAAGAGGGTCATCAACCAGCAGCACTAGGGATATTGTCAGACGTGCTGAGAAAACCGAGGCTTGTTTGACTATCTCTTTAATAGGTCACTATTGTGGTGTAGTTTACTGTGCTGAGGTCCAGCCACGGTTTATATACTGTACAAACAGAGGCAGTAGAGACACTCACCTTTCACCTTTCACCTTTCACCTGTGATACTATGACTGACTCTCAAATGGCACCCTGTTCCTGATCAAATCAAATCAAATCAAATGGTATTGGTCACATACACATATATTAGCAGGTGTTATTGTGGGTGTAGTGAAATGCTTGTGTTCCTAGCTCCGACAGTGCACTAACAATACACAACAATACACACAAATCCTGGTCTCCCGAGTGGCGCAGCCGTCTAAGGGATTAATCAGTGCTAGAGGCGTCACTACAGATCCGGGTTCGATCCCGGGCTGTGTCGCAGCCGGCCCGAGACCGGGAGACCCATTAGGCGGCGCACAAAAGGCCCAGCCTCGTCCGGGTTAGGGGAGAGTTTGGCCGGCCGGGATGTCCTTGTCCCATCGCGCTCTAGCGACTTTTTGTGGCTTCGGTCGCCAGCTGTACAGTGTTTCCTCCGTTGGTGCGGCTGGCTTCTGGGTTAAGCGAGCAGTGAGGCTTGGCGGGGTCGTGTTTCGGAGGACGCATGGCTCTCGACCTTCGCCTCTCCCGAGTCCGCACGGGAGTTGCAGCGATGGGACAAAACTGTAGCTACCAATTGGAGAAAAAGGGGTAAAAAGTACAAAATTAAATCACAAATCTAAATGTAAAATAATGGAATTAAGAAATATATAAATATTAGGACGAGCAATGTTGGAGTAGCATTGACTAGAATACAGTAGACTAGAATACAGTATATACAGTATATACATATGAGATGAGTAAAGCAGTATGTAAACATTATTAAAGTGACTAGTGTTCCATTATTAAAGTGACCAGTGATTCCATGTCTATGTATATGGGGCAGCAGCCTCTAAGGTGCAGGGTTGAGTAACCGGGTGGTAGCCGGCTAGTGATGGCTATTTAACAGTCTGATGGCCTTGAGATAGAAGCTGTTTTTCATTCTCTCGGCCCCAGCTTTGATGCACCTGTACTGACCTCGCCTTCTGGATGATAGCGGGGTGAACAGACCGTGGCTCGGGTGGTTGATGTCCTTGATGATATTTTTGGCCTTCCTGTGACATCGGGTGCTGTATGTGTCTTGGAGGGCGGGTAGTTTGCCCCCGGTAATGCGTTCGGCAGACAGCACCACCCTCTGGAGAGCCCTGCAGTTGCGGGCGGTGCAGTTACCATACCAGGTGGTGATACAGCCCGACAGGATGCTCTCAATTGTGCATCTGTAAAAGTTTGTGAGGGTCTTAGGGGCCAAGACAAATTTCTTCAGCCTCCTGAGGTTGAAGAGGCGCTGTTGCGCCTTCTTCACCACACTGTCTGCGTGGGTGGACCATTTCAGTTTGTCACTGATGTGTACGCCAAGGAACTTGAAGCTTTTCACCTTCTTCACTGCGGTCCCATCGATGTGGATGGGGGCGTGCTCTCTCTGCTGTCTCCTGAAGTCCACGATCAGCTCCTTCGTTTTGTTGACGTTGAGGGAGAGGTTATTTTCCTGGCACCACTCCGCCAGAGCCCTCACCTCCTCCCTGTAGGCTGTCTCTTCATTATTGGTAATCAGGCCTACTACTGTTGTGTCGTCTGCAAACTTGATGATTGAGTTGGAGGTGTGCTTGGCCACGCAGTCATGGGTGAACAGGGAGTACAGGAGGGGGCTGAGCACACACCCTTGTGGGGCCCCCGTGTTGAGGATCAGCGTAATGGAGGTGTTGTTTCATACCTTCACCACCTGGGGGCGGCCCATCAGGAAGTCCAGGACCCAGTTGCACAGGGCGGGGTTCAGACCCAGGGCCCCGAGCTTAATGATGAGCATGGAGGGCACTATGGTGTTGAAGGCTGAGCTATAGTCAATCAACAGCATTCTTAAAGAGGTATTCCTCTTTGATCTGTCAATAACTGTTCCTTATCCTCTAGACAACATTCTGCCTGGGTGATCAGTCAATAACTGTTCCTTATCCTCTAGACAACGTTCTGCCTGGGTGATCAGTCAATAACTGTTCCTTATCCTCTAGACAACATTCTGCCTGGGTGATCAGTCAATAACTGTTCCTTATCCTCTAGACAACATTCTGCCTGGGTGATCAGTCAATAACTGTTCCCTATCATCCAGACAACATTCTGCCTGGGTGATCAGTAATCCAATCCCCTGTGATTCTTTCTCTCTATAGAAATGTGAACAGGGTCTCAGTGAGGGGGGGAGTGCCATGCTTCCACGTCTCCTCATGTCCCTCTCCTCTCCAAAGTATCCAAAGTCTTCTTATTGGCCCTAGTAGAATTGGTATGAGTCTAAGCTGAGTGAGTGCGGTTGGCCGTGCAGAAAGACTGAAGGACTGTCTTTGTAAGGATCTCTACTCTGCAATGGACAACGTCTCTGAAAGTCTCTGAGTCAATGGACAGACAGACACGGTAGCTGTCCTGTACTGTCCTGCCCTATGGAACACTATACATACAGCTGTTGTTCATTAACCATTTACCATCTTGTCAAAACAGAAAGTGTCACCCAGAGATTACCCTGCTGTCATACTGGCAGGAAGGAACCACTATGAGCAGAGCGACCTGTGACCCCTCCCTGGAGTAACAGAGTCATACTGGCAGGAAGGACCCACTATGAGCAGAGCGACCTGTGACCCCTCCCTGGAGTAACAGAGTCATACTGGCAGGAAGGAACCACTACGAGCAGAGCGACCTGTGACCCCTCCCTGGAGTAACAGAGTCATACTGGCAGAAAGGAACCACTATGAGCAGAGCGACCTGTGACCCCTCCCTGGAGTAACAAAGTCATACTGGCAGGAAGGAACCACTATGAGCAGAGCGACCTGTGACCCCTCCCTGGAGTAACAGAGTCAAACTGGCAGGAAGGAACCACTATGAGAGAACATTTGTCCCGGCTCTCTGACGCAGAAACAAGCACTGCTGGGGTTACATTGATTCATTCACTGAAATGAACAACAAAGATCCAGGACCGACTACAGACCATCAGGACCGACTACAGACCATCAGGACCGACTACAGACCATCAGGACCGACTACAGACCATCAGGACCGACTACAGACCATCAGGACCGACTACAGACCATCAGGACCGACTACAGACCATCAGGACCGACTACAGACCATCAGGACCGACTACAGACCATCAGGACCGACTACAGACCATCAGGACTGACTACAGACCATCAGGACCGACTACAGACCATCAGGACCGACTACAGACCATCAGGACCGACACAGAGCACAACACGATCCAGGACCGACTACAGACCATCAGCACCGACTACAGACCATCAGGACCGACTACAGACCATCAGAACCGACTACATACCATCAGGACCGACTACAGACCATCAGGACCGACTACAGACCATCAGGACCGACACAGACCATCAGGACCAACTACAGACCATCAGGACCAACTACAGACCATCAGGAC
>NW_028159165.1:20000-22441 GCF_964263955.1 Coregonus lavaretus
ACCGGCCACTGGAGACCGGCCACTGGAGACCAGCCACTGGAGACTTTTTTTTTTTTTTTTTACATTTTAGTCATTTAGCAGACGCTCTTATCCAGAGCGACTTACAGTTAGTGAGTGCATACATTTTTCATACTGGCCCCCCGTGGGAATCGAACCCACAACCCTGGCGTTGCAAGCGCCATGCAATACCAACTGAGCTACAGTCACTGGAGACCAGTCAGTGGAGACCAGTCAGTGGAGACCAGTCAAACAATGGTCCCTTCTCATCACCATCCTTCATAAACCAGTAAATGATTTCCTCTGGCTGTGTCCCAAATCGAACCCTATTCCCTATATAGTGCACTACTTTTGACCAGAGCCTGGGGATGAGTATAAAAACTGACACCTGTAACAAAATGAAGGGCACTATGGTAGATGGCATCCAAAGGGTAAAGAGCACCATAAATCACCATAAACAAGAACAGATAAAAAGGATGACTGAATAATCTGCTTCCTACTGCTTAGAGAAAGGCACCAGTCCAGTGCCAGAGCAGTCCGCTCTACCGGGGTCCAGTTCAGCTCCGGTCAGCGGCTCCAGTCCAGAGCCCGGGCAGTCCGCTTCACCGGTGCCCAGTCCAGGTCCGGTCGTCTACTCTTCCCCCATGCCGGAGCCGTCCGCTCCACCGGGGTCTGAGCCGGAGCCAGACGTCAACCCCTCTCCAGGGTCGGGGCCTCCCACACCAGGGTCCAGACAGGGCTTGGTGCATCGTGGGAGGACTGAGAGGGGAGGCATCGCGCCGGGGTCCAGACCGGACCAGGTGTGCTACGGGGAGGCAGGAAAGGAGAGGAGTGTACTGCGTCCGACGCCGGAGCCGCCATCGAGGCTAGATGCCCGCCGGACCCTCCCCTATTGAGTCAGGTTTTTGCGGCCGGAGTCCGCACCTTTGGGTGGGGGGGGGGGGGTACTGTCACGCCCTGACCTTGAGAACCCTGTTATTCTCTAGTTAGTTTGGTCAGGGTGTGAATGTTGACATATCTATGTCATATATTTCTATGTTGGCCGGGTGTGGTTCCCAATCAGAGGCAGCTGTCGTTCGTTGTCTCTGATTGGGGATCATACTTAGGCAGCCATTTTGGCTACCTATGTTGTGGCTACCTACGCTATGTCTGGCGCAAACCCAACACCTCTCATCACCCCGAGAACACCATCCCCACAGTGAAGCATGGTGGTGGCAGCATCATGCTGTGGGGATGTTTTTCATCGGCAGGGACTGGGAAACTGGTCAGAATTGAAGGAATGATGGATGGCGCTAAATACAGGGAAATTCGTGAGGGAAACCTGTTTCAGTCTTCCAGAGATTTGAGACTGGGACGGAAGTTCACCTTCCAGCAGGACAATGACCCTAAGCATACTGCTAAAGCAACACTTGAGTGGTTTAACGGGAAACATTTAAATGTCCTGGAATGGCCTGGTCAAAGCCCAGACCTCAATCCAATTGAGAATCTGTGGTATGACTTTAAGATTGCTGTACACCAGCGGAACCCATCCAACTTGAAGGAGCTGGAGCAGTTTTGCCTTGAAGAATGGGCAACAATCCCAGTGGCTAGATGTGCCAAGCTTATAGAGACATACCCCAAGAGACATGCAGCTGTAATTGCTGCAAAAGGTGGCTCTACAACATATTGACTTTGGGGGGGGGGGGGGTGAATAGTTATGCACGCTCAAGTTTTCTGTTTTTTTGTCTTATTTCTTGTTTGTTTCACCCCAAAAATTATTTTGCATCTTCAAAGTGGTAGGCATGTTGTGTAAATCAAATGATACAAACCCCCCCAAAATCAATTTTAATTCCAGGTTGTAAGGCAACGAAATAGGAAAAATGCCAAGGGGGGTGAATACATTCGCAAACTGACTGACTCATTGGTTATAACTCTGGCCAAGTCTCTGGTGATTGGATCATATAACTGGTCAACTGTCTGGTGATGGGATCATATAACTGGTCAACTCTCTGGTGATTGGATCATATAACTGGTCAACTCTCTGGTGATTGGATCATATAACTGGCCAACTCTCTGGTGATTGGATCGTTTAACTGGTCAACTCTCTGGTGATTGGATCATATAACTAGTCAACTCTCTGGTGATTGGATCACATAACTGCTGGTGATTGGATCATATAACTGGTCAACTCTCTGGTGATTGGATCATATAACTGGCCAACCCTCTGGTGATTGGATCATTTAACTGGCCAACTCTCTGGTGATTGGGTGAGAGATGACATGTGACTCTGGCTGATATGTCATCAGGTGCACTTCAAGCTCCCGTTCCCCATTCCCCCACAATCCTATTCTCTGACAGTTTGTTTTTAGAGGCTCTGTGTGTTGGCATGTCTGCTTCCTTGCACCTGTGTCTGCCCTGAGCTCCCTGGGAGTATAGAGACAGTGTCCCACCTTCCTCTACACTCC
>NW_028159164.1:0-14745 GCF_964263955.1 Coregonus lavaretus
GGAGAGGAGATGAGAGACACAGGAAGGAGAGGTAGAGGAGAGGTAGAGGAGAGGAAGAGGAGAGGTGAGGAGAGGAGGAGAAGAGAGGAAGAGGAGAGGTAGAGGAAGAGGAGAGGTAGAGGAGAGGAGAGAAGAGGAGAGGAGAGGAGAGGAGAGGAGAGGTAGAGGAGAGGAGAGGAGAGGAGAGGGAGAGGTAGAGGAGAGGAGAGGAAAGGAGCGGTAGAGGAGAGGGAGTGTTAGACGAGATGGAGAGGAGAGGAGTGGAGAGGAGAGGAGAGGAGAGGAGAGGAGAGGAGAGGAGAGGAGAGGAGAGGAGAGGAGAGGAGAAGAGAGGAGAGGAGAGGAGAGGAGCGGTAGAGGGAGGAGAGGAGAGGAGAGGAAAGGAGAGGAGAGGAGAGGAGAGGAGAGGAGAGGAGAAGTAAGGGAGAGGAGAGGAGAGGAGAGGAGAGGAGAGGAGAGGAGAGGAGAGGAGAGGAGAGGAGAGGAGAGGAGAGGAGATGTAGAGGTATAGGAGAGGAGAAGTAAGGTTGAAGAGAGGAGAGGAGAGGAGAGGAGAGGAGAGGTAGAAGAGATGTAGAGGTTGAGGAGAGGAGATGAGAGACACAGGAAGAGGAGAGGTAGAGGAGAGGTAGAGGAGAGGAAGAGGAGAGGTAGAGGAGAGGAGGAGAAGAGAGGAGAGGACCGGTAGAGGAGAGGAGAGGAGAGGAGAGGAGATGTAGAGGTATAGGAGAGGAGAAGTAAGGTTGAGGAGAGGAGAGGAGAGGAGAGGTAGAGGAGATGTAGAGGTATAGGAGAGGAGAAGTAAAGTTGAAGAGAGGAGAGGAGAGGAGAGGAGAGGAGATGTAGAGGTATAGGAGAGGAGAGGAGAGGAGAGGAGAGGAGAGGAGAGGAGAGGAGAGGAGAGGAGAGGAGAGGAGAGGAGAAGTAGAGAGAGGAGACGAGAGGAGAGGAGAGGAGCGGTAGAGGAGCGGTAGAGGTGAGGTAGAGGAGAGGAGAGGTAGAGGAGAAGAGAAGAGAGGAGAGGTAGTGGAGAGGTAGACGAAGAGGAGATGAGAGGAGAGGTAGAGGAAGAGGAAAGGTAGAGGAAAGGAGCAGTAGAGGAGTGGTAGAGGAGAAGAGAAGAGAGGAGAGGTAGACGAGAGGAAGAGGAAGAGGAGAGGAGACGAGACGAGAGGTAAAGGAGAGGTAGAGGAAGAGGAGAGGAGAGGAGACGTAGAGGAGAGGAGTGGTAGAGGAGAGAGAGCTAGAGGAAATGAGAGGGAGAGGTAGTTGGAGAGGTAGAGGAGAGGTAGAGGAAGAGGAAGCGGAGAGAAGAGGAGAGGAGAGGTAGAGGAGAGGTAGAGGAAGAGGAAGCGGAGAGAAGAGGAGAGGAGAGGAGAGGTAGAGGAAATGAGAGGGAGAGGTAGAGGAGAGGTAGAGAAGAGGAAGAGGAAGAGGAAGCGGAGAGAAGAGGAGAGGAGAGGAGATAGAGAGGAGAGGAGAGGATAGGTAGAGGAGAGGAAGAGGAAGAGGAAGAGGAAGAGGAAGAGGAAGAGGAAGCGGAGAGAAGAGGAGAGGAGAGGTAGAGGATAGGAGAGAAGAGGAGAGGAGAGGTAGAGGATAGGAGAGGAGAGGAGAGGTAGAGGAAATGAGAGGGAGAGGTAGAGGAGAGGTAGAGGAGAGGAAGAGGAAGAGGAAGAGGAAGAGGAGAGGAGAGGAGAGGTAGAGGATAGGAGAGGAGATAGAGAGGAGAGGAGAGGATAGGTAGAGGAGAGGAGAAGTAAGGTTGAGGAGAGGAGAGATAGAGGAGAGGGAGAGGAGAGGAGAGGTAGAGAGAAGGGAGAGGAGAGGTAGAGGAGAGGGAGAGGAGAGGAGAGGAGAGGAGAGGAGAGGAGAGGAGAGGAGAGGAGAGGAGAGGAGAGGAGAGGAGAGGCGAGGCGAGGCGAGGCGAGGCGAGGTAGAGGGAGAGGAGTGGTAGAGTTGAGGTAGGAGTGGAAGAGGAAGAGAAGAGAAGAGGAGAGGAGAGGAGAGGAGAGGAGAGGAGAGGAGAGGAGAGGAGAGGAGAGGAGAGGAGAGGTAGAGTTTGCCATCAGCATGACGCAACAGCATTCCTCGGGCCAGGTGATGTTTTTCCACTCCTCAATTGTCCAGTGTTGGTGATCACGTGCCCACTGGAGCCGCTGATTCTTGGTTTTAGCTGATAGGAGTGGAACCCAGTGTGGTCGTCTGCTGCAATAGACATTCCGTGACAAGAATCGACGAGTTGTGCGTTCCGAGATGCCATTTTGCACACCACTGTTGTACTGCGCCACTATTTTCTTCTTGTGGCCCGCCTGTTAGCTTGCACGATTCTTTCCATTTCCTTCGACCTCTCTCATCAACAAGCTGTTTTTGTCCACAGGACTGTCGCTGACTGGATATTTTTTGTTTGTTGCAGCATTCTTGATAAACCCTAGACACTGTCGTACGCGAAAAGCCCAGGAAGTCGGCTGTTTCTGAGATACTAGATTCGGCGCGCCTGGCACCGACGATCATACCATGTTCAACGTCGCTTAGGTCACTCATTTTGCCCATTCTAACATTCAATCAAACCGTAATTGAATGCCTCGATGCCTGTCTGCCTGCTTTCGTGAATGGGTAGTGTACCTAATAAACTGTCCGGTGAGTGTATATATCACTGAATTGGCGAGGGCACTTGAACAGTCTGCAGCACCCGGCCTCACCCTACTGGTGCTTCTGTCCCAACCAAGGAGGGTCTACAGCAGCACCTAGATCTTCTGCACAGATTATGTCAGACTTGGGCCCTGACCGTGAATCTCAGTAAGACAAACATAATGGTGTTCCAAAAAGGTCCAATGGCCAAGACAACAAATACAAATTCTATCTAGAGACCGTTGCCCTAGAGCACACAAATAACTATACCTACCTCGGTCTAAACATCAACACCACAGATAACTTCCACAAGGATGGGAACGATCTGAGAGACAAGGAAAGAAGGACCTTCTATGCCATCAAAAGGAACATAAAACTCGACATCACAATTAGGATCTGGCAAAAAATACTTCAGAATTAGGACTATACCGGCTAGTTATCAAAATCCAGAAAGGAGCTTTTAAATTCTACAACCACCTAAAAGGACGCGATGTCCACACATTACATCACAAAGCCCTCACCTACAGAGAGACAAACCTAGAGAACACTCCCCGCAGCCAGCTGGTTCTGAGGCTCTGTTCATAAACACAAACAGACCCACAGAGCCCAGGACAGCAACACAATTAGACCCAACTAAATGATGGGAAAGCAAAAAGATAACTATTTGAAACACTGTAAAGAATCAACCAAAACACTGAGCAAATTGGAACGCTATCTGGCCCTAAACAGAGAGTACACAGTGGCAGAATACCTGACCACTGTGTACCCAAAATTAAGGAAATCCTTGACTAACCTTGCTACTGAGAGAGGCCGCAATATGCAGACCTGTTTCTCGAGAGGTGGAAACTGAGCTGTACTTCCTAACCTCCTGTCAAATGTATGACCACATTAGAGATACATATTTCCCACAGATAACACAGACCCACAAAGAATTTGAAAACAAATCAAACATTGATAAACTCCTTAAGTTCTCATTGCCTAACAGATATGGGAGTTTATCAATGTTTGATTTGTTTTTCACATTCTTTGTGGGTCTGTGTGATCTGTGGGAAATATGTATCTCTAATGTGGTCGTACAGTGCCTTGCAAAAGTATTCATCCCCCTTGGCGTTTTTTCATATTTGTTGCGTTACAACCTGTAATTTAAATAGATTTTTATTTGGATTTCATGTAATGGACGTACAAAAAATAGTCCAAATTGGTGAAGTGAAACTAAAAAATAACTTGTTTCAAAAAATGCTACAAAATAAATAAGGGAAAAGTGGTGCGTGCAAATGTATTCAACCCCTTTGCTATGAAGCCCCTAAATAAGATCTGGTGCAACCAATTACCTTCAGAAGTCATATAATTAGTTAAATAAAGTCCACTGTGTGCAATCTAAGTGTCACATGATCTGTCACATGATCTCAGTATATATACACCTGTTCTGAAAGGCCCCAGAGTCTGCAACACCACTAAGCAAGGGGCACCACCAAGCAAGCGGCACCATGAAGACCAAGGAGCTCTCCAAACAGGTCAGGGACAAAGTTGTGGAGAAGTACAGATCAGGGTTGGGTTATAAAAAAATATCCAAAACTTTGAACATCCCACGGAGCACCATTAAAATCCATTATTAAAAAATGGAAAGAATATGCCACCACAACAAACCTGCCAAGAGAGGTCTGCCCACCAAAACTCACGGACCAGGCAAGGAGGGCATTCATCAGAGAGGCAACAAAGAGACCAAAGATAACCCTGAAGGAGCTGCAAAGCTCCACAACGGAGATTGGAGTATCTGTACATAGGACCACTTTAAGCCATACACTCCACAGAGCTGGGCTTTACAGAAGAGTGGCCAGAAAAAAAGCAATTGCTTAAAGAAAAAAATAAGCAAACACGTTTGGTGTTCGCCAAAAGCCATGTGGGAGACTCCCCAAATATATGGAAGAAGGTACTCTGGGCAGATGAGACTAAAATTTAGCTTTTTGGCCAACAAGGAAAACACTATGTCTGTCACTGTCTCTCTCTCTGTCTCTGTCTCTGTCTCTGTCTCCCAGAGACTGAGATAGAGACAGAGAGAGAGAGAGAGAGAGAGAGAGAGAGAGAGAGAGAGAGAGAGAGAGAGAGAGAGAGAGAGAGAGAGAGAGAGAGAGAGAGAGAGGAGACTGACCACAGTGACTGACCCAAACTTAAGGAAAGCTTTGGCTATGTACAGACTCAGTGAGCATAGCCTTGCTATTGAGAAAGGTCGCCGTAGGCACATTTCCCTCAGATTACACAGACCCACAAATAATTTGAAAATGTATCTACTGGGTGAAAAACCACAGTGTGCCATCACAGCAGCAAGATTTGTGACTGATGCCACAAGAAAAAGGGCAACCAGTGAAGAACAAACACCATTGTAAATACAACCCATATTTATGTTTATTTATTTTCCCATTTGTACTTTAACTATTTGCACATCATTACAACACTGTATAAATACATAATATAACATTTGAAATGTCTGTATTTTTTTGGAACTTCTGAGTCTAATGTTTGCTGTTAATATTTATTGTTTATTTCACTTTTGTTTATTATCCACTTCACTTGCTTTGGCAATGTTAACACACGTTCCCCATGCCAATAAAGCCCTTAAATTGAAATTGAAATTGAGAGAGAGAGAGAGAGAGAGAGAGAGAGAGAGAGAGAGAGAGAGAGAGAGAGAGAGAGAGAGAGAGAGGAGAGAGAGAGAGAGAGGGAGGAGCGAGAGAGAAGAGAGAGAGAGAAGAGAGAGGAGGAGCTCTGGTAGTAGAGAGGTAAAGGGAACTCTGGTAGTAGAGAGGTAAGGAACTCTGGTAAGAGAGATAAAGGGAACTCTGGTAGTAGAGAGATAAAGGGAACTCTGGTAGTAAGAGAGATAAGGAACTCTGGTAGTAGAGAGGTAAAGGGAACTCTGGTAGTAGAGAGATAAAGGGAACTCTGGTAGTAGAGAGATAAAGGGAACTCTGGTAGTAGAGAGGTAAAGGGAACTCTGGTAGTAGAGCGATAAAGGGAACTCTGGTAGTAGAGAGATAAAGGGAACTCTGGTAGTAGAGAGATAAAGGGAACTCTAGGTAGTAGAGAGATAAGGAACTCTGGTAGTAGAGAGTAAGGGGAACTCTGGTAGTAGAGAGATAAAGGGAACTCTGGTAGTAGAGAGGTAAAGGAACTCTGGTAGTGAGAGATAAAGGAACTCTGGTAGTAGAGAGGTAAGGAACTCTGGTAGTAGAGAGATAAAGGGAACTCTGGTAGTAGAGAGATAAAGGGAACTCTGGTAGTAGAGAGATAAAGGGTACTCTGGTAGTAGAGAGATAAAGGGAACTCTGGTGAGTAGAGAGATAAAGGGAACTCTGGTAGTAGAGAGATAAGGGAACTCTGGTAGTAGAGAGATAAAGGGAACTCTGGTAGTAGAGAGATAAAGGGAACTCTGGTAGTAGAGAGGTAAAGGGAACTCTGTAGTAGAGAGATAAAGGGAACTCTGGTAGTAGAGAGATAAAGGAACTCTGGTAGTATAGAGGTAAAGGGAACTCTGGTAGTAGAGAGATTAAAGGGAACTCTGGTCGTAGAGAGATAAGGGAACTCTGGTAGTAGAGAGGTAAATGGAACTCTGGTAGTAGAGAGATAAAGGGAACTCTGGTAGTAGAGAGGTAAAGGGACTCTGGTAGTAGAGAGGTAAAGGGAACTCTGGTAGTAGAGAGATAAGGGAACTCTGGTAGTAGAGAGATCAAGGGAACTCTGGTAGTAGAGAGATAAAGGGAACTCTGGTAGTAGAGAGTTAAAGGGAACTCTGGTAGTAGAGAGATAAAGGGAACTCTGGTAATAGAGAGATAAAGGGAACTCTGGTAGTAGAGAGATAAAGGGAACTCTGGTAGTAGAGAGATAAAGGGAACTCTGGTAGTAGAGAGATAAAGGGAACTCTGGTAGTAGAGAGATAAAGGGAACTCTGGTAGTAGAGAGGTAAATGGAACTCTGGTAGTAGAGAGATAAAGGGAACTCTGGTAATAGAGAGATAAAGGGAACTCTGGTAGTAGAGAGATAAAGGGAACTCTGGTAGTAGAGAGATAAAGGGAACTCTGGTAGTAGAGAGATAAAGGGAACTCTGGTAGTAGAGAGGTAAAGGGAACTCTGGTAGTAGAGAGGTAAAGGGAACTCTGGTAGTAGAGAGATAAAGGGAACTCTGGTAGTAGAGAGATAAAGGGAACTCTGGTAGTAGAGAGATAAAGGGAACTCTGGTAGTAGAGAGTTAAAGGGAACTCTGGTAGTAGAGAGATAAAGGGAACTCTGGTAATAGAGAGATAAAGGGAACTCTGGTAGTAGAGAGATAAAGGCTCTCCTCGTCAGGACTGTCTGTCTGTCTGTTTGTCCATGATGGCTGAGCTGCTGAATATTGAACAGGCACCCACAGCCCTGCTAACAGCGCTCTCTCTCTCTCTCTCTCTCTCTCTCTCTAACACACACACAGCTCTCCACTCTCAGCCCTGCTAACAGATTAATGCATAATGAATTCAGGTCCAGCCTGATATCCCTGAAGAATGGCTCTTTATTGGAGCCATGTTGAGCCCCTCTGATTTCCCTTAGCAGAATGGAGGCAGGGGGCTAACTAACTGAGTGCTTTATAGAAACCTATTGCTGCGCTTTCTGAATCTGCCCCCGGGTCTTTGAAGGATCTCCACTCCAACCTGGACCTGAACAGCCTTTATAACAAGGTCCACCTCTACAAAGCAACAGTCCCTACTTTTGCAAGGAATCTGAAAGACATTGCCCTCAACCGCAGTCCCAGGATCTCACACAGGAGCAACAGAGCAACGGACACCCCGCCCAGACTTGTGAAACCCCCCCCCCACCCCCCACCCCCCACCCCCACAGTCCTGCACCTAGAGGACCCACGCCGAGAGAACCTACATCGAGACGTTTACATTTGACATTTTAGCAACATTTTGAGCATACACTTATTTTTCATACACTTCACACTACGCCGTCATGGATTAAAATCCTGCAGCGCACGCAAGGTCCCCCTGCTCAAGCCAGCGCATGTCCAGGTCCAGTCAAACAGGCAAAATGTCAGGACAGAGGCAAAGTGGAGTCGCAGTACAACGGCTCAGACACGAGATGTGAAGAGGTGTGAATACTTTCAGAATGCACTGTGGGATATATATATACAGTGGGGAGAACAAGTATTTGATACACTGCCGATTTTACAGGTTTTCCTACTTACAAAGCATGTAGAGGTCTGTCATTTGTATCATAGGTACACTTCAACTGTGAGAGACGGAATCTAAAACAAAAATCCAGAAAATCACATTGTATGATTTTTAAGTAATTAATTTGCATTTTATTGCATGACATAAGTACTTGAACAGAGCAATACCCAACCATGACGCATCGAAGCCGAACAAAGTGCATGCTGTTAATAAATGCTAGTGTGGAAACCTACTGTACCCAAAATCATTTTTGTCAACAACAAATCCAATCCATCCTATAATATTCCTGGACAAAATGTTTCCCTGCAATAGTGAAGGTGTAAACTTGGCAGTAGGAAACCTGAACAGTATATTTGACATATCAGATAGCATATCAAATTTAAATTCAAGCAGAAAACCTAAGAAAACTAACAACAATGAGAAATGGTTTGATGTTGTCATCAAGCAAAGGGTGGCTATTTGAAGAATCTCAGGTATAAAATATATTTTGATTTATTTCATACTTTTTTGGTTACTACATGATTCCACATGTGTTATTTCATAGTTTTGATGTCTTCACTATTATTCTACAATGTAAAAAATAGTACAAATAAAGAAAAACCCTTGAATGAGTAGGTGTTCTAAAACACCCGGCCTCACCCTACTAGAATCTGAAGTCAAATGTCTACTGTTTGCTGATGATCTGGTGCTTCTGTCCCCAACCATGGAGGGCCTACAGCAGCACCTAGATCTTCTGACAGTAAATCTCACTAAGACATCAATAATGGTGTTCCAAAAAAAGGTCCAGTTGCCAGGACAACAAATAACAAAGGGTTTGAATACTTATTGACTAATGCCATTTCAGCTTTTCATTTTTAATTAATTTGTAGAAATGTCTATATACATAATTCCACTTTGACATGATGGGGTGTTGTGTGTAGGCCAGTGACAAAAAATGTCAATTGAATCCATTTTCAATTCAGGCTGTAAGACAACAAAATGTGGAAAAAGTCAAGAGGTGTGAATACTTCTGAAGGCCCTGTTGGTGCAAGCTAGTAAACGTTAATATTTCAGTACCTCCAGATTGTTGGCCCAGACAAAGACCAAAGCAAAGCAGTTGACTAGGTACTGCTGTTTCAGCTGTTGTGGACAGCCTAGCTGTTTGGAGAAGAATGTGCTTTCTGTACCCTTGAGTGCCATGCATACAGGGACCGTTTAGATGTTTGGATCCTTCTTGAAATGTACATTTGATTTGTGGATCCAAATAAAGTATTTAATGTGTGTGTGTGTGTGTGTGTGTGTGTGTGAGTGTGAGTAGGATGTGAGGTGAGGATGGTCATTTCAGGAAATGTTTGAATAAAACACGTTTTTATCTAATCCTCTAATTGGCCGCTTAAGACGAGCAGGCTTTTAGCTCCTCCTTCCTGTTTTTAACCCTCCTGCTCTCGCTCTCTCTCTCTCTCTCTCTCTCTCTCTCTCTCTCTCTCTCTCTCTCTCTCTCTCTCTCTCTCTCTCTCTCTCTCTCTCTCTGACTCTCTGTCTCTCTGTCTCTCTCTCTGTCTCTCTCTCTCTCTTTCTCTCTCTCTCTCTCTCTCTCTATCTCTCTCTCTCTCTCTCTCTCTCTCTCTCTCTCTCTCTCGCTCTCTCTCTCTCTCTCTCTCTCTCTATCTCCTCTCTCCCTCTCTCTCTCTCTCTCTATCTGACTCTCTCTCTCATCTCTCTCTCTTTTCTCTCTCTCTCTCTCTCTCTCTCTCTCTCTGAATCTCTCTCTCATCTCTCTCTTTCTCTCTCTCTCTCAATTCAATTCAATTTCAATTTAAGGGCTTTATTGGCATGGGAAACGTGTGTTAACATTGCCAAAGCAAGTGAAGTAGATAGTAAACAAAAGTGAAATAAACAATAAATATTAACAGTAAACATTACACTCAGAAGTTTCAAAAGAATAAAGACATTTCAAATGTCATATTATGTATATATACAGTGTTGTTACAATGTGCAAATAGTTAAAGTACAAATGGGAAAATCTCTCTCTCTCTCTCTCTCTCAATTTCTTTCTTCAATTTAAGGGCTTTACTGGTATGGGAAACATATGTTAACATTGCCAAAGCAAGTGAAATAGATAATAAATAAAAGTGAAATAAACAGTAAACATTACACTCACACAAGTTCCAAAATAATGGAGACATTTCAAATGTCATATTATGTCTATATACAGTGTTGTAACGATGTGCAAATAGTTAAAGTACAAATGGGAAAATAAATAAACAAAATAATATGGGTTGTATTTACAATGGTGTTTGTTCTTCACTGGTTGCCCTTTTCTTGTGGCAACAGGTCACACATGTTGCTGCTGTGATGGCACACTGTGGTATTTCACCCAATAGATATGGGGGTTTATCCAAATTGGATTTGTTTTTGAATTCTTTGGGTCTGTGTTATGTGAGGGAAATATGTGTCTCTAATATGGTCGAACATTTGGCAGGAGGTTAGGAAGTGCAGCTCAGTTTCCACCTCATTTTGTGGGCAGTGTGCACATAGCCTGTCTTCTCTTGAGAACCAGGTCTGCCTACGGTGGCCTTTCTCAATAGCAAGGCTATACTCACTGAGTCTGTTCATAGTCAAAGCTTTCCTTAAGTTTGGGTCAGTCACAGTGGTCAGGTATTCTGCCACTGTGTACTCTGTGTTTAGAGCCAAATAGCATTCTAGTTTGCTCTGTTTTTTTGTAAGTTCTTTCCAATGTGTCAAGTAATTCTCTTTTTGTTTTCTCATGATTTGGTTGGGTCTAATTATGTTGTTGTTGTCCTGGGGCGCTGTGGGGTCTGTTTGATTTTGTGAACAGAGCCCCAGGACCAGCTTGCTTAGGGGACTCTTCTCTAGGTTCATCTCTCTGTAGGTGATGCTTTGTTATGGAAGGTTTGGGAATTGCTTCCTTTTAGGTTGTTGTAGAATTTAACAGCTCTTTTCTGGATTTTGATAATTAGCGGGTATCAGCCTAATTCTGCTCTGCATGCATTATTTGGTGTTTTACGTTGTACAGCGAGAATATTTTTGCAGAATTCTGCAAGCAGAGTCTCGATTTGGTGTTTGTCCCATTTTGTGAAATATTGGTTGGTGAGCGGACCCCAGACCTCACAATCATAAAGGAAAATGGGCTCTATAACTGATTCAAGTATTTTCAGCCAGATCCTAATTGGTATGTCAAATTTTATGTTCCTTTTGATGGCATAGAAGGCCCTTCTTACCTTGTCTCTCAGATCATTTACAGCTTTGTGGAAATTGAGAGCATCAGCTGTTCCGGATGACTATGTGATCACGCTCTCCGTAGCTTAAGCAGGTCAACATTCACAAGGCGGCAGGGCCAGACGGATTACCAGGATGTGTACTCCGAGCATGCGCTGACCAACTGGGAAGTGTCTTCACTGACATTTTCAACATGTCCCTGACTGAGTCTGTAATACCAACATGTTTCATGCAGACCACACAGTCTCTGTGCCCAAGAACACTAAGGTAACCTGCCTAAATGACTACCGACCCATAGCACTCACGTCTGTAGCCATGAAGTGCTTTGAAAGGCTGGTCATGGCTCACATCAACACCATTATCCCAGAAACCCTAGACCCACTCCAATTTGCATACCGCCCCAACAGCTCCACAGATGATTCAATCTCTATTGCACTCCACACTGCCCTTTCCCACCTGCACAAGAGGAACACCTACGTGAGAATGCTATTCATTGACTACAGCTCAGCGTTCAACATCATATTGCCCTCAAAGGTCACCACTAAGCTAAGGACCCTGGGACTAAACACCTCCCTCTGCAACTGGATCCTGGACTTCCTGACGGGCTGCCCCCAGGTGGTAAGGGTAGGTAACAACACATCTGCCACGCTGATCCTCAACACGGGGGCCCCTCAGGGGTGCGTGCTCAGTCCCCTCCTGTACTTCCTGTTCACCCATGACTGCATGGCCATGCACGACTCCAACACCATCATTAAGTTTGCTGACGACACAACAGTGGTAGGCCTGATCACTGACAACGATGAGTCAGCCTATAGGGAGGAGGTCAAAGACCTGGCCGTGTGGTGCCAGGATAACAACCTTTCCCTCAACGTGATCAAGACAAAGGAGATGATTGTGGACTACAGGAAAAAAAGAGGACTGAGCACGCCCCCATTCTCATCGACGGGGCTGTAGTGGAACAGGTTGAGAGCTTCAAGTTCCTTTGTGTCCAAATCACCAACAAACTATCATGGTCCAAACACACCAAGACAGTCGTGAAGAGGGCACGACAAAGCCTATTCCCCCTCAGGAGACTGAAAAGATTTGGCATGGGTCCTCAGATCCTCAAAAAATTATACAGCTGCATCATCGAGAGCATCCTGACTGGTTGCATCACCGCCTGGTATGGCAACTGCTCGGCCTCTGACCGCAAGGCACTACAGAGGGTAGTGCGTACGGCCCAGTACATCACTGGGGCCAAGCTTCCTGCCATCCAGGACCTCTATACCAGGCGGTGTCAGAGGAAGGCCCTAAAAATTGTCAAAGACTCCAGCCACCGTAGTTATAGACTGTTCTCTCTGCTACCGCATGGCAAGCGGTACCGGAGCGTCAAGTCTAGGTCCAAAAGGCTTCTTAACAGCTTCTACCCCAAAGCCATAAGACTCCTTTAAAGCTAATCATGGCTACCCAGACTATTTGCATTGCATTTGACTTCAGATTCTAGAAGTGTGAGGCCGGGTGCTGCAGACTGTTCTAGTGCCCTCGCCAATTCGTTGATATATATGTTGAAGAGGGTGGGGCTTATGCTGCATCCCTGTCTCACCCCACGGCCCTGTGGAAAGAAATATGTGTTTTTTTGCCAATTCTTACCACACACATGTTGTTTGTGTACATGGATTTTATAATGTTGCATGTTTTTCCCCAACACCAATTTCCATCAATTTGTATAGCAGACCTTCACACCAAATTGAGTCAAAAGCTTTTTGAAATCAACAAAGCATGAGAAGACTTTGCCTTTGTTTTGGTTTGTTTGTTTGTCAATTAGGGTGTGCAGGGTGAATACGTGGTCTGTCGTACGGTAATTTGGTAAAAAGCGAATTTGACATTTGCTCAGTACATTGTTTTCACTGAGGAAATATACGAGTCTGCTGTTAATGATAATGCAGAGGATTTTCCCAAGGTTGCTGTTGACGCATATCCCACGGTAGTTATTGGGGTCAAATTTGTCTCCACTGTGGGCTGACTGTGAACCCTCTGGGTTGAGGTCAGTGATAAAGTAGTCTACAGTACTTCTGCCAAGAGATATATATTCTCTCTCTCTCTCTGCCTTCTTTATTTTTAAAAATCTTTATTTCACTAGGAAAGTCAGTTAAGAAGAAATTCTTATTTACGATGACCGCCTACACCGGCCAAACCCTATGGGACTCCCAATCACAGCCGGTTGTGATGCAGCCTGGAATCAAATCAGGGGGTCTGTAGTGACACCTCAAGCACTGAGATGCAGTGCCTTAGACCGCTGCGCCACTCGGGAGCCTTTATGAGTTGATATATTGTGTTGTGATGGCTGTGGAGAATCATTGATGGATTAGCTAGTTGTGTGGGTTTAGCTGTGGTGGTGCACACTGTGCTGCCTGGGCTCTGTGGTTTAGACTAAACACGGGAGGCTTTCTGGTCCCTGCGTCTTTGTACCCAGGAATGGTTTCCTTTCTGTGGAGGGGAGGGGGGTTAACCTTGGTCAATATTTGATCATAAATTAACAATGCACCTGAGGATATTGCTCTGACCCAAAAGCACTTCCCCTTTCTCTCTCTCTCTCTCCCCCCTCCCTCTCTTTCTCTCTCCTCTCTTTCTCTCTCTCTTCTCCTCTACGCACATCTCTTTCTCCCTCCTCCCACACCCAAACGCCTTAGCTGTAGGACTCCCTCCCTCCCTCCTCACTCTCTATCCTCCTCCTCACGTTCTCTCTCCCTCCCTCTCTCTCTTTCTCTCTCCTCCCAAATGTTCTCTTTATCCCTCCTAAAGCCTCTTTCCCCCTCTCTATCGTTCTCTCCACTCCTCCCTCTCCCCCATCCCACTCCTCTCTCCCTCCCTCTTTCCTCTTCCCCACATTTCCCTTTCTCTCTCCTTCTTCTCCCACACATAGCCCTAGCTTTGAAGAATGAGCTGTGGGACAAGGGTTGGTTATATTTTCCTCCCTGGAACCTCAGTCTCCATAGAAACCCATGCTGTTTGTATTGCTTAACCTTGTTTTCAACTTTGTATCTTTCCGATGCTTTATAAAAGCCTATTTAGCATGCCTAGCAAGGGGCCTCCTTTTATGTGTCAGGAACAATGGTGATATATGGTGTGGTGTGGTCCCTTTTAAATTCAAAGCACACACATTTGCAGCTAAGGAAATGTCTGACTTTGCGAACCTCTTCAATACATTCTATAGGACAGACAAAATGAGAAACTTCTCAATAACAGGACTACAATAAACTGACTAAATGAATCCATCATATTTGTAATGATGGTGTCCCACTAAGCTTTTCAAAACATTCAACATTAATTTGAGTTGAGAGGAGAGGAGAGGGAGAGGAGAGGAGAGGAGAGGAGAGGTAGAGGAGAGGAGAGGAGAGGAGAGGAGAGGAGAGGAGAGGAGAGGTAGAGGAGAGGAGAGGAGAGGAGAGGAGAGGAGAGGAGAGGAGAGGAGAGGAGGAGAGGAGAGGAGAGGAGAGGAGAGGAGAGGAGAGGAGAGGAGAGGAGAGGAGAGGAGAGGAGAGGAGAGGAGAGGAGAGGAGAGGAGAGGAGAGGAGAGGAGAGGAGAGGAGAGGAGAGGAGAGGAGAGGAGAGGAGAGGAGAGGAGAGGAGAGGAGAGGAGAGGAGAGGAGAGGAGAGGAGAGAGAGGAGAGGAGAGGAGAGGAGAGGAGAGGAGAGGAGAGGAAAGAGAACAGAA
>NW_028159163.1:0-58950 GCF_964263955.1 Coregonus lavaretus
TATCTGAAGGGTATGGAAGGGAAGACTGCAGAGTTAGAGACTAGTGTACTATCTGAAGGGTATGAAAGGGAAGACTGCAGAGTTAGAGACTAGTGTACTATCTGAAGGGTATGGAAGGGGAAGACTGCAGAGTTAGAGACTAGTGTACTATCTGAAGGGTATGAAGGGAAGACTGCAGAGTTAGAGACTACTGTACTATCTGAAGGGTATGGAAGGGAAGACTGCAGAGTTAGAGACTAGTGTACTATCTGAAGGGTATGGAAGGGAAGACTGCAGAGTTAGAGACTAGTGTACTATCTGAAGGGTATGAAAGGGAAGACTGCAGAGTTAGAGACTACTGTACTATCTATAGGGTATGGAAGGGAAGACTGCAGAGTTAGAGACTACTGTACTATCTATAGGGTATGGAAGGGAAGACTGCAGAGTTAGAGACTACTGTACTATCTATAGGGTATGGAAGGGAAGACTGCAGAGTTAGAGACTACTGTACTATCTATAGGGTATGGAAGGGAAGACTGCAGAGTTAGAGACTAGTGTACTATCTGAAGGGTATGGAAGGGAAGACTGCAGAGTTAGAGACTAGTGTACTATCTGAAGGGTATGGAAGGGAAGACTGCAGAGTTAGAGACTACTGTACTATCTGAAGGGTATGGAAGGGAAGACTGCAGAGTTAGAGACTACTGTACTATCTGAAGGGTATGGAAGGGAAGACTGCAGAGTTAGAGACTAGTGTACTATCTGAAGGGTATGGAAGGGAAGACTGCAGAGTTAGAGACTACTGTACTATCTGAAGGGTATGAAGGGAAGACTGCAGAGTTAGAGACTACTGTACTATCTATAGGGTATGGAAGGGAAGACTGCAGAGTTAGAGACTACTGTACTATCTGAAGGGTATGAAAGGGAAGACTGCAGAGTTAGAGACTACTGTACTATCTATAGGGTATGGAAGGGAAGACTGCAGAGTTAGAGACTACTGTACTATCTGTAGGGTATGGAAGGGAAGACTGCAGAGTTAGAGACTACTGTACTATCTGAAGGGTATGGAAGGGAAGACTGCAGAGTTAGAGACTAGTGTACTATCTAAGGGTATGGAAGGGAAGACTGCAGAGTTAGAGACTACTGTACTATCTATAGGGTATGGAAGGGAAGACTGCAGAGTTAGAGACTACTGTACTATCTATAGGGTATGGAAGGGAAGACTGCAGAGTTAGAGACTACTGTACTATCTGATAGGGTATGGAAGGGAAGACTGCAGAGTTAGAGACTACTGTACTATCTATAGGGTATGGAAGGGAAGACTGCAGAGTTAGAGACTACTGTACTATCTATAGGGTATGGAAGGGAAGACTGCAGAGTTAGAGACTACTGTACTATCTGTAGGGTATGGAAGGGAAGACTGCAGAGTTAGAGACTACTGTACTATCTGAAGGGTATGGAAGGGAAGACTGCAGAGTTAGAGACTAGTGTACTATCTGAAGGGTATGGAAGGGAAGACTGCAGAGTTAGAGACTACTGTACTATCTATAGGGTATGGAAGGGAAGACTGCAGAGTTAGAGACTACTGTACTATCTATAGGGTATGGAAGGGAAGACTGCAGAGTTAGAGACTACTGTACTATCTATAGGGTATGGAAGGGAAGACTGCAGAGTTAGAGACTACTGTACTATCTGATAGGGTATGGAAGGGAAGACTGCAGAGTTAGAGACTACTGTACTATCTATAGGGTATGGAAGGGAAGACTGCAGAGTTAGAGACTACTGTACTATCTATAGGGTATGGAAGGGAAGACTGCAGAGTTAGAGACTACTGTACTATCTATAGGGTATGGAAGGGAAGACTGCAGAGTTAGAGACTACTGTACTATCTATAGGGTATGGAAGGGAAGACTGCAGAGTTAGAGACTACTGTACTATCTGAAGGGTATGGAAGGGAAGACTGCAGAGTTAGAGACTACTGTACTATCTGAAGGGTATGGAAGGGAAGACTGCAGAGTTAGAGACTACTGTACTATCTATAGGGTATGGAAGGGAAGACTGCAGAGTTAGAGACTACTGTACTATCTATAGGGTATGGAAGGGAAGACTGCAGAGTTAGAGACTACTGTACTATCTATAGGGTATGGAAGGGAAGACTGCAGAGTTAGAGACTACTGTACTATCTGAAGGGTATGGAAGGGAAGACTGCAGAGTTAGAGACTACTGTACTATCTGAAGGGTATGGAAGGGAAGACTGCAGAGTTAGAGACTACTGTACTATCTATAGGGTATGGAAGGGAAGACTGCAGAGTTAGAGACTACTGTACTATCTATAGGGTATGGAAGGGAAGACTGCAGAGTTAGAGACTACTGTACTATCTGATAGGGTATGGAAGGGAAGACTGCAGAGTTAGAGACTAGTGTACTATCTAAGGGTATGGAAGGGAAGACTGCAGAGTTAGAGACTACTGTACTATCTGAAGGGTATGGAAGGGAAGACTGCAGAGTTAGAGACTACTGTACTATCTCTAGGGTATGGAAGGGAAGACTGCAGAGTTAGAGACTACTGTACTATCTATAGGGTATGGAAGGGAAGACTGCAGAGTTAGAGACTACTGTACTATCTGTAGGGTATGGAAGGGAAGACTGCAGAGTTAGAGACTACTGTACTATCTGAAGGGTATGAAGGGAAGACTGCAGAGTTAGAGACTACTGTACTATCTATAGGGTATGGAAGGGAAGACTGCAGAGTTAGAGACTACTGTACTATCTGTAGGGTATGGAAGGGAAGACTGCAGAGTTAGAGACTACTGTACTATCTATAGGGTATGGAAGGGAAGACTGCAGAGTTAGAGACTACTGTACTATCTGAAGGGTATGGAAGGGAAGACTGCAGAGTTAGAGACTACTGTACTATCTATAGGGTATGGAAGGGAAGACTGCAGAGTTAGAGACTACTGTACTATCTATAGGGTATGGAAGGGAAGACTGCAGAGTTAGAGACTACTGTACTATCTATAGGGTATGGAAGGGAAGACTGCAGAGTTAGAGACTACTGTACTATCTGAAGGGTATGGAAGGGAAGACTGCAGAGTTAGAGACTACTGTACTATCTGAAGGGTATGGAAGGGAAGACTGCAGAGTTAGAGACTAGTGTACTATCTGAAGGGTATGAAAGGGAAGACTGCAGAGTTAGAGACTAGTGTACTATCTGAAGGGTATGGAAGGGAAGACTGCAGAGTTAGAGACTAGTGTACTATCTGAAGTGTATGAAAGGGAAGACTGCAGAGTTAGAGACTACTGTACTATCTGAAGGGTATGGAAGGGAAGACTGCAGAGTTAGAGACTAGTGTACTATCTGAAGGGTATGGAAGGGAAGACTGCAGAGTTAGAGACTAGTGTACTATCTGAAGGGTATGAAAGGGAAGACTGCAGAGTTAGAGACTACTGTACTATCTATAGGGTATGGAAGGGAAGACTGCAGAGTTAGAGACTACTGTACTATCTATAGGGTATGGAAGGGAAGACTGCAGAGTTAGAGACTAGTGTACTATCTGAAGTGTATGAAAGGGAAGACTGCAGAGTTAGAGACTACTGTACTATCTGAAGGGTATGGAAGGGAAGACTGCAGAGTTAGAGACTAGTGTACTATCTGAAGGGTATGGAAGGGAAGACTGCAGAGTTAGAGACTAGTGTACTATCTGAAGGGTATGAAAGGGAAGACTGCAGAGTTAGAGACTACTGTACTATCTATAGGGTATGGAAGGGAAGACTGCAGAGTTAGAGACTACTGTACTATCTATAGGGTATGAAGGGAAGACTGCAGAGTTAGAGACTAGTGTACTATCTGAAGGGTATGGAAGGGAAGACTGCAGAGTTAGAGACTAGTGTACTATCTGAAGGGTGGAAGACTGCAGAGTTAGAGACTAGTGTACTATCTATAGGGTATGGAAGGGAAGACTGCAGAGTTAGAGACTACTGTACTATCTGTAGGGTATGGAAGGGAAGACTGCAGAGTTAGAGACTAGTGTACTATCTGAAGGGTATGAAAGGGAAGACTGCAGAGTTAGAGACTAGTGTACTATCTGAAGGTATGAAAGGGAAGACTGCAGAGTTAGAGACTACTGTACTATCTATAGGGTATGGAAGGGAAGACTGCAGAGTTAGAGACTACTGTACTATCTGTAGGGTATGAAAGGGAAGACTGCAGAGTTAGAGACTACTGTACTATCTATAGGGTATGGAAGGGAAGACTGCAGAGTTAGAGACTAGTGTACTATCTATAGGGTATGGAAGGGAAGACTGCAGAGTTAGAGACTACTGTACTATCTGAAGGGTATGGAAGGGAAGACTGCAGAGTTAGAGACTAGTGTACTATCTGAAGGGTATGAAAGGGAAGACTGCAGAGTTAGAGACTAGTGTACTATCTGAAGGGTATGGAAGGGAAGACTGCAGAGTTAGAGACTAGTGTACTATCTGAAGGGTATGAAAGGGAGACTGCAGAGTTAGAGACTACTGTACTATCTGAAGGGTATGGAAGGGAAGACTGCAGAGTTAGAGACTAGTGTACTATCTGAAGGGTATGGAAGGGAAGACTGCAGAGTTAGAGACTAGTGTACTATCTGAAGGGTATGAAAGGGAAGACTGCAGAGTTAGAGACTACTGTACTATCTATAGGGTATGAAAGGAAGACTGCAGAGTTAGAGACTAGCTGTACTATCTATAGGGTATGGAAGGGAAGACTGCAGAGTTAGAGACTAGTGTACTTCTGAAGGGTATGGAAGGGAAGACTGCAGAGTTAGAGACTAGTGTACTATCTGAAGGGTATGAAGGGAAGACTGCAGAGTTAGAGACTAGTGTACTATCTGAAGGGTATGAAAGGGAAGACTGCAGAGTTAGAGACTAGTGTACTATCTATAGGGTATGGAAGGGAAGACTGCAGAGTTAGAGACTACTGTACTATCTGTAGGGTATGGAAGGGAAGACTGCAGAGTTAGAGACTACTGTACTATCTGAAGGGTATGAAAGGGAAGACTGCAGAGTTAGAGACTAGTGTACTATCTGAAGGGTATGGAAGGGAAGACTGCAGAGTTAGAGACTACTGTACTATCTATAGGGTATGGAAGGGAAGACTGCAGAGTTAGAGACTACTGTACTATCTATAGGGTATGGAAGGGAAGACTGCAGAGTTAGAGACTACTGTACTATCTATAGGGTATGGAAGGGAAGACTGCAGAGTTAGAGACTACTGTACTATCTATAGGGTATGGAAGGGAAGACTGCAGAGTTAGAGACTACTGTACTATCTGAAGGGTATGGAAGGGAAGACTGCAGAGTTAGAGACTACTGTACTATCTGAAGGGTATGGAAGGGAAGACTGCAGAGTTAGAGACTAGTGTACTATCTGAAGGGTATGAAAGGGAAGACTGCAGAGTTAGAGACTAGTGTACTATCTGAAGGGTATGGAAGGGAAGACTGCAGAGTTAGAGACTAGTGTACTATCTGAAGTGTATGAAAGGGAAGACTGCAGAGTTAGAGACTACTGTACTATCTGAAGGGTATGGAAGGGAAGACTGCAGAGTTAGAGACTAGTGTACTATCTGAAGGGTATGGAAGGGAAGACTGCAGAGTTAGAGACTAGTGTACTATCTGAAGGGTATGAAAGGGAAGACTGCAGAGTTAGAGACTACTGTACTATCTATAGGGTATGGAAGGGAAGACTGCAGAGTTAGAGACTACTGTACTATCTATAGGGTATGGAAGGGAAGACTGCAGAGTTAGAGACTAGTGTACTATCTGAAGTGTATGAAAGGGAAGACTGCAGAGTTAGAGACTACTGTACTATCTATAGGGTATGGAAGGGAAGACTGCAGAGTTAGAGACTACTGTACTATCTATAGGGTATGGAAGGGAAGACTGCAGAGTTAGAGACTACTGTACTATCTATAGGGTATGGAAGGGAAGACTGCAGAGTTAGCGACTAGTGTACTATCTATAGGGTATGGAAGGGAAGACTGCAGAGTTAGAGACTACTGTACTATCTATAGGGTACGGAAGGGAAGACTGCAGAGTTAGAGACTACTGTACTATCTCTAGGGTATGGAAGGGAAGACTGCAGAGTTAGAGACTACTGTACTATCTATAGGGTATGGAAGGGAAGACTGCAGAGTTAGAGACTACTGTACTATCTGTAGGGTATGGAAGGGAAGACTGCAGAGTTAGAGACTACTGTACTATCTGAAGGGTATGAAAGGGAAGACTGCAGAGTTAGAGACTACTGTACTATCTATAGGGTATGGAAGGGAAGACTGCAGAGTTAGAGACTACTGTACTATCTGTAGGGTATGGAAGGGAAGACTGCAGAGTTAGAGACTACTGTACTATCTATAGGGTATGGAAGGGAAGACTGCAGAGTTAGAGACTACTGTACTATCTGAAGGGTATGGAAGGGAAGACTGCAGAGTTAGAGACTACTGTACTATCTATAGGGTATGGAAGGGGAAGACTGCAGAGTTAGAGACTACTGTACTATCTATAGGGTATGGAAGGGAAGACTGCAGAGTTAGAGACTACTGTACTATCTATAGGGTATGGAAGGGAAGACTGCAGAGTTAGAGACTACTGTACTATCTGAAGGGTATGGAAGGGAAGACTGCAGAGTTAGAGACTACTGTACTATCTGAAGGGTATGGAAGGGAAGACTGCAGAGTTAGAGACTAGTGTACTATCTGAAGGGTATGAAAGGGAAGACTGCAGAGTTAGAGACTAGTGTACTATCTGAAGGGTATGGAAGGGAAGACTGCAGAGTTAGAGACTAGTGTACTATCTGAAGTGTATGAAAGGGAAGACTGCAGAGTTAGAGACTACTGTACTATCTGAAGGGTATGGAAGGGAAGACTGCAGAGTTAGAGACTAGTGTACTATCTGAAGGGTATGGAAGGGAAGACTGCAGAGTTAGAGACTAGTGTACTATCTGAAGGGTATGAAAGGGAAGACTGCAGAGTTAGAGACTACTGTACTATCTATAGGGTATGGAAGGGAAGACTGCAGAGTTAGAGACTACTGTACTATCTATAGGGTATGGAAGGGAAGACTGCAGAGTTAGAGACTAGTGTACTATCTGAAGTGTATGAAAGGGAAGACTGCAGAGTTAGAGACTACTGTACTATCTGAAGGGTATGGAAGGGAAGACTGCAGAGTTAGAGACTAGTGTACTATCTGAAGGGTATGGAAGGGAAGACTGCAGAGTTAGAGACTAGTGTACTATCTGAAGGGTATGAAAGGGAAGACTGCAGAGTTAGAGACTACTGTACTATCTATAGGGTATGGAAGGGAAGACTGCAGAGTTAGAGACTACTGTACTATCTATAGGGTATGGAAGGGAAGACTGCAGAGTTAGAGACTAGTGTACTATCTGAAGGGTATGGAAGGGAAGACTGCAGAGTTAGAGACTAGTGTACTATCTGAAGGGTATGAAAGGGAAGACTGCAGAGTTAGAGACTAGTGTACTATCTATAGGGTATGGAAGGGAAGACTGCAGAGTTAGAGACTACTGTACTATCTGTAGGGTATGGAAGGGAAGACTGCAGAGTTAGAGACTAGTGTACTATCTGAAGGGTATGAAAGGGAAGACTGCAGAGTTAGAGACTAGTGTACTATCTGAAGGGTATGAAAGGGAAGACTGCAGAGTTAGAGACTACTGTACTATCTATAGGGTATGGAAGGGAAGACTGCAGAGTTAGAGACTACTGTACTATCTGTAGGGTATGAAAGGGAAGACTGCAGAGTTAGAGACTACTGTACTATCTATAGGGTATGGAAGGGAAGACTGCAGAGTTAGAGACTAGTGTACTATCTATAGGGTATGGAAGGGAAGACTGCAGAGTTAGAGACTACTGTACTATCTGAAGGGTATGGAAGGGAAGACTGCAGAGTTAGAGACTAGTGTACTATCTGAAGGGTATGAAAGGGAAGACTGCAGAGTTAGAGACTAGTGTACTATCTGAAGGGTATGGAAGGGAAGACTGCAGAGTTAGAGACTAGTGTACTATCTGAAGGGTATGAAAGGGAAGACTGCAGAGTTAGAGACTACTGTACTATCTGAAGGGTATGGAAGGGAAGACTGCAGAGTTAGAGACTAGTGTACTATCTGAAGGGTATGGAAGGGAAGACTGCAGAGTTAGAGACTAGTGTACTATCTGAAGGGTATGAAAGGGAAGACTGCAGAGTTAGAGACTACTGTACTATCTATAGGGTATGGAAGGGAAGACTGCAGAGTTAGAGACTACTGTACTATCTATAGGGTATGGAAGGGAAGACTGCAGAGTTAGAGACTAGTGTACTTCTGAAGGGTATGGAAGGGAAGACTGCAGAGTTAGAGACTAGTGTACTATCTGAAGGGTATGAAAGGGAAGACTGCAGAGTTAGAGACTAGTGTACTATCTGAAGGGTATGAAAGGGAAGACTGCAGAGTTAGAGACTAGTGTACTATCTATAGGGTATGGAAGGGAAGACTGCAGAGTTAGAGACTACTGTACTATCTGTAGGGTATGGAAGGGAAGACTGCAGAGTTAGAGACTACTGTACTATCTGAAGGGTATGAAAGGGAAGACTGCAGAGTTAGAGACTAGTGTACTATCTGAAGGGTATGGAAGGGAAGACTGCAGAGTTAGAGACTACTGTACTATCTATAGGGTATGGAAGGGAAGACTGCAGAGTTAGAGACTACTGTACTATCTATAGGGTATGGAAGGGAAGACTGCAGAGTTAGAGACTACTGTACTATCTATAGGGTATGGAAGGGAAGACTGCAGAGTTAGAGACTACTGTACTATCTATAGGGTATGGAAGGGAAGACTGCAGAGTTAGAGACTACTGTACTATCTGAAGGGTATGGAAGGGAAGACTGCAGAGTTAGAGACTACTGTACTATCTGAAGGGTATGGAAGGGAAGACTGCAGAGTTAGAGACTAGTGTACTATCTGAAGGGTATGAAAGGAAGACTGCAGAGTTAGAGACTAGTGTACTATCTGAAGGGTATGGAAGGGAAGACTGCAGAGTTAGAGACTAGTGTACTATCTGAAGTGTATGAAAGGGAAGACTGCAGAGTTAGAGACTACTGTACTATCTGAAGGGTATGGAAGGGAAGACTGCAGAGTTAGAGACTAGTGTACTATCTGAAGGGTATGGAAGGGAAGACTGCAGAGTTAGAGACTAGTGTACTATCTGAAGGGTATGAAAGGGAAGACTGCAGAGTTAGAGACTACTGTACTATCTATAGGGTATGGAAGGGAAGACTGCAGAGTTAGAGACTACTGTACTATCTATAGGGTATGGAAGGGAAGACTGCAGAGTTAGAGACTAGTGTACTATCTGAAGTGTATGAAAGGGAAGACTGCAGAGTTAGAGACTACTGTACTATCTGAAGGGTATGGAAGGGAAGACTGCAGAGTTAGAGACTAGTGTACTATCTGAAGGGTATGGAAGGGAAGACTGCAGAGTTAGAGACTAGTGTACTATCTGAAGGGTATGAAAGGGAAGACTGCAGAGTTAGAGACTACTGTACTATCTATAGGGTATGGAAGGGAAGACTGCAGAGTTAGAGACTACTGTACTATCTATAGGGTATGGAAGGGAAGACTGCAGAGTTAGAGACTAGTGTACTATCTGAAGGGTATGGAAGGGAAGACTGCAGAGTTAGAGACTAGTGTACTATCTGAAGGGTATGAAAGGGAAGACTGCAGAGTTAGAGACTAGTGTACTATCTATAGGGTATGGAAGGGAAGACTGCAGAGTTAGAGACTACTGTACTATCTGTAGGGTATGGAAGGGAAGACTGCAGAGTTAGAGACTAGTGTACTATCTGAAGGGTATGAAAGGGAAGACTGCAGAGTTAGAGACTAGTGTACTATCTGAAGGGTATGAAAGGGAAGACTGCAGAGTTAGAGACTACTGTACTATCTATAGGGTATGGAAGGGAAGACTGCAGAGTTAGAGACTACTGTACTATCTGTAGGGTATGAAAGGGAAGACTGCAGAGTTAGAGACTACTGTACTATCTATAGGGTATGGAAGGGAAGACTGCAGAGTTAGAGACTAGTGTACTATCTGAAGGGTATGGAAGGGAAGACTGCAGAGTTAGAGACTAGTGTACTATCTGAAGGGTATGAAAGGAAGACTGCAGAGTTAGAGACTAGTGTACTATCTATAGGGTATGGAAGGGAAGACTGCAGAGTTAGAGACTACTGTACTATCTGTAGGGTATGGAAGGGAAGACTGCAGAGTTAGAGACTAGTGTACTATCTGAAGGGTATGAAAGGGAAGACTGCAGAGTTAGAGACTAGTGTACTATCTGAAGGGTATGAAAGGGAAGACTGCAGAGTTAGAGACTACTGTACTATCTATAGGGTATGGAAGGGAAGACTGCAGAGTTAGAGACTACTGTACTATCTGTAGGGTATGAAAGGGAAGACTGCAGAGTTAGAGACTACTGTACTATCTATAGGGTATGGAAGGGAAGACTGCAGAGTTAGAGACTAGTGTACTATCTATAGGGTATGGAAGGGAAGACTGCAGAGTTAGAGACTACTGTACTATCTGAAGGGTATGGAAGGGAAGACTGCAGAGTTAGAGACTAGTGTACTATCTGAAGGGTATGAAAGGGAAGACTGCAGAGTTAGAGACTAGTGTACTATCTGAAGGGTATGGAAGGGAAGACTGCAGAGTTAGAGGACTAGTGTACTATCTGAAGGGTATGAAAGGGAAGACTGCAGAGTTAGAGACTACTGTACTATCTGAAGGGTATGGAAGGGAAGACTGCAGAGTTAGAGACTAGTGTACTATCTGAAGGGTATGGAAGGGAAGACTGCAGAGTTAGAGACTAGTGTACTATCTGAAGGGTATGAAAGGGAAGACTGCAGAGTTAGAGACTACTGTACTATCTATAGGGTATGGAAGGGAAGACTGCAGAGTTAGAGACTACTGTACTATCTATAGGGTATGGAAGGGAAGACTGCAGAGTTAGAGACTAGTGTACTTCTGAAGGGTATGGAAGGGAAGACTGCAGAGTTAGAGACTAGTGTACTATCTGAAGGGTATGAAAGGGAAGACTGCAGAGTTAGAGACTAGTGTACTATCTGAAGGGTATGAAAGGGAAGACTGCAGAGTTAGAGACTAGTGTACTATCTATAGGGTATGGAAGGGAAGACTGCAGAGTTAGAGACTACTGTACTATCTGTAGGGTATGGAAGGGAAGACTGCAGAGTTAGAGACTACTGTACTATCTGAAGGGTATGAAAGGGAAGACTGCAGAGTTAGAGACTAGTGTACTATCTGAAGGGTATGGAAGGGAAGACTGCAGAGTTAGAGACTACTGTACTATCTATAGGGTATGGAAGGGAAGACTGCAGAGTTAGAGACTACTGTACTATCTATAGGGTATGGAAGGGAAGACTGCAGAGTTAGAGACTACTGTACTATCTATAGGGTATGGAAGGGAAGACTGCAGAGTTAGAGACTACTGTACTATCTATAGGGTATGGAAGGGAAGACTGCAGAGTTAGAGACTACTGTACTATCTGAAGGGTATGGAAGGGAAGACTGCAGAGTTAGAGACTACTGTACTATCTGAAGGGTATGGAAGGGAAGACTGCAGAGTTAGAGACTAGTGTACTATCTGAAGGGTATGAAAGGGAAGACTGCAGAGTTAGAGACTAGTGTACTATCTGAAGGGTATGGAAGGGAAGACTGCAGAGTTAGAGACTAGTGTACTATCTGAAGTGTATGAAAGGGAAGACTGCAGAGTTAGAGACTACTGTACTATCTGAAGGGTATGGAAGGGAAGACTGCAGAGTTAGAGACTAGTGTACTATCTGAAGGGTATGGAAGGGAAGACTGCAGAGTTAGAGACTAGTGTACTATCTGAAGGGTATGAAAGGGAAGACTGCAGAGTTAGAGACTACTGTACTATCTATAGGGTATGGAAGGGAAGACTGCAGAGTTAGAGACTACTGTACTATCTATAGGGTATGGAAGGGAAGACTGCAGAGTTAGAGACTAGTGTACTATCTGAAGTGTATGAAAGGGAAGACTGCAGAGTTAGAGACTACTGTACTATCTGAAGGGTATGGAAGGGAAGACTGCAGAGTTAGAGACTAGTGTACTATCTGAAGGGTATGGAAGGGAAGACTGCAGAGTTAGAGACTAGTGTACTATCTGAAGGGTATGAAAGGGAAGACTGCAGAGTTAGAGACTACTGTACTATCTATAGGGTATGGAAGGGAAGACTGCAGAGTTAGAGACTACTGTACTATCTATAGGGTATGGAAGGGAAGACTGCAGAGTTAGAGACTAGTGTACTATCTGAAGGGTATGGAAGGGAAGACTGCAGAGTTAGAGACTAGTGTACTATCTGAAGGGTATGAAAGGGAAGACTGCAGAGTTAGAGACTAGTGTACTATCTATAGGGTATGGAAGGGAAGACTGCAGAGTTAGAGACTACTGTACTATCTGTAGGGTATGGAAGGGAAGACTGCAGAGTTAGAGACTAGTGTACTATCTGAAGGGTATGAAAGGGAAGACTGCAGAGTTAGAGACTAGTGTACTATCTGAAGGGTATGAAAGGGAAGACTGCAGAGTTAGAGACTACTGTACTATCTATAGGGTATGGAAGGGAAGACTGCAGAGTTAGAGACTACTGTACTATCTGTAGGGTATGAAAGGGAAGACTGCAGAGTTAGAGACTACTGTACTATCTATAGGGTATGGAAGGGAAGACTGCAGAGTTAGAGACTAGTGTACTATCTATAGGGTATGGAAGGGAAGACTGCAGAGTTAGAGACTACTGTACTATCTGAAGGGTATGGAAGGAAGACTGCAGAGTTAGAGACTAGTGTACTATCTGAAGGGTATGAAAGGGAAGACTGCAGAGTTAGAGACTAGTGTACTATCTGAAGGGTATGGAAGGGAAGACTGCAGAGTTAGAGACTAGTGTACTATCTGAAGGGTATGAAAGGGAAGACTGCAGAGTTAGAGACTACTGTACTATCTGAAGGGTATGGAAGGGAAGACTGCAGAGTTAGAGACTAGTGTACTATCTGAAGGGTATGGAAGGGAAGACTGCAGAGTTAGAGACTAGTGTACTATCTGAAGGGTATGAAAGGGAAGACTGCAGAGTTAGAGACTACTGTACTATCTATAGGGTATGGAAGGGAAGACTGCAGAGTTAGAGACTACTGTACTATCTATAGGGTATGGAAGGGAAGACTGCAGAGTTAGAGACTAGTGTACTTCTGAAGGGTATGGAAGGGAAGACTGCAGAGTTAGAGACTAGTGTACTATCTGAAGGGTATGAAAGGGAAGACTGCAGAGTTAGAGACTAGTGTACTATCTGAAGGGTATGAAAGGGAAGACTGCAGAGTTAGAGACTAGTGTACTATCTATAGGGTATGGAAGGGAAGACTGCAGAGTTAGAGACTACTGTACTATCTGTAGGGTATGGAAGGGAAGACTGCAGAGTTAGAGACTAGTGTACTATCTGAAGGGTATGAAGGGAAGACTGCAGAGTTAGAGACTAGTGTACTATCTGAAGGGTATGAAAGGGAAGACTGCAGAGTTAGAGACTAGTGTACTATCTATAGGGTATGGAAGGGAAGACTGCAGAGTTAGAGACTAGTGTACTATCTATAGGGTATGGAAGGGAAGACTGCAGAGTTAGAGACTACTGTACTATCTATAGGGTATGGAAGGGAAGACTGCAGAGTTAGAGGCTACTGTACTATCTATAGGGTATGGAAGGGAAGACTGCAGAGTTAGAGACTACTGTACTATCTATAGGGTATGGAAGGGAAGACTGCAGAGTTAGAGACTACTGTACTATATGTAGGGTATGGAAGGGAAGACTGCAGAGTTAGAGACTACTGTACTATCTGAAGGGTATGAAAGGGAAGACTGCAGAGTTAGAGACTAGTGTACTATCTGAAGGGTATGGAAGGGAAGACTGCAGAGTTAGAGACTACTGTACTATCTATAGGGTATGGAAGGGAAGACTGCAGAGTTAGAGACTACTGTACTATCTATAGGGTATGGAAGGGAAGACTGCAGAGTTAGAGACTACTGTACTATCTATAGGGTATGGAAGGGAAGACTGCAGAGTTAGAGACTACTGTACTATCTATAGGGTATGGAAGGGAAGACTGCAGAGTTAGAGACTACTGTACTATCTATAGGGTATGGAAGGGAAGACTGCAGAGTTAGAGACTAGTGTACTATCTATAGGGTATGGAAGGGAAGACTGCAGAGTTAGAGACTACTGTACTATCTATAGGGTATGGAAGGGAAGACTGCAGAGTTAGAGACTACTGTACTATCTATAGGGTATGGAAGGGAAGACTGCAGAGTTAGAGACTACTGTACTATCTATAGGGTATGGAAGGGAAGACTGCAGAGTTAGAGACTACTGTACTATCTATAGGGTATGGAAGGGAAGACTGCAGAGTTAGAGACTAGTGTACTATCTATAGGGTATGGAAGGGAAGACTGCAGAGTTAGAGACTAGTGTGCTATCTATAGGGTATGGAAGGGAAGACTGCAGAGTTAGAGACTACTGTACTATCTGAAGGGTATGAAAGGGAAGACTGCAGAGTTAGAGACTAGTGTACTATCTGAAGGGTATGAAAGGGAAGACTGCAGAGTTAGAGACTACTGTACTATCTATAGGGTATGGAAGGGAAGACTGCAGAGTTAGAGACTACTGTACTATCTGTAGGGTATGAAAGGGAAGACTGCAGAGTTAGAGACTACTGTACTATCTATAGGGTATGGAAGGGAAGACTGCAGAGTTAGAGACTAGTGTACTATCTATAGGGTATGGAAGGGAAGACTGCAGAGTTAGAGACTACTGTACTATCTGAAGGGTATGGAAGGGAAGACTGCAGAGTTAGAGACTAGTGTACTATCTGAAGGGTATGAAAGGGAAGACTGCAGAGTTAGAGACTAGTGTACTATCTGAAGGGTATGGAAGGGAAGACTGCAGAGTTAGAGACTAGTGTACTATCTGAAGGGTATGAAAGGGAAGACTGCAGAGTTAGAGACTACTGTACTATCTGAAGGGTATGGAAGGGAAGACTGCAGAGTTAGAGACTAGTGTACTATCTGAAGGGTATGGAAGGGAAGACTGCAGAGTTAGAGACTAGTGTACTATCTGAAGGGTATGAAAGGGAAGACTGCAGAGTTAGAGACTACTGTACTATCTATAGGGTATGGAAGGGAAGACTGCAGAGTTAGAGACTACTGTACTATCTATAGGGTATGGAAGGGAAGACTGCAGAGTTAGAGACTAGTGTACTTCTGAAGGGTATGGAAGGGAAGACTGCAGAGTTAGAGACTAGTGTACTATCTGAAGGGTATGAAAGGGAAGACTGCAGAGTTAGAGACTAGTGTACTATCTGAAGGGTATGAAAGGGAAGACTGCAGAGTTAGAGACTAGTGTACTATCTATAGGGTATGGAAGGGAAGACTGCAGAGTTAGAGACTACTGTACTATCTGTAGGGTATGGAAGGGAAGACTGCAGAGTTAGAGACTAGTGTACTATCTGAAGGGTATGAAAGGGAAGACTGCAGAGTTAGAGACTAGTGTACTATCTGAAGGGTATGAAAGGGAAGACTGCAGAGTTAGAGACTAGTGTACTATCTATAGGGTATGGAAGGGAAGACTGCAGAGTTAGAGACTAGTGTACTATCTATAGGGTATGGAAGGGAAGACTGCAGAGTTAGAGACTACTGTACTATCTATAGGGTATGGAAGGGAAGACTGCAGAGTTAGAGGCTACTGTACTATCTATAGGGTATGGAAGGGAAGACTGCAGAGTTAGAGACTACTGTACTATCTATAGGGTATGGAAGGGAAGACTGCAGAGTTAGAGACTACTGTACTATATGTAGGGTATGGAAGGGAAGACTGCAGAGTTAGAGACTACTGTACTATCTGAAGGGTATGAAAGGGAAGACTGCAGAGTTAGAGACTAGTGTACTATCTGAAGGGTATGGAAGGGAAGACTGCAGAGTTAGAGACTACTGTACTATCTATAGGGTATGGAAGGGAAGACTGCAGAGTTAGAGACTACTGTACTATCTATAGGGTATGGAAGGGAAGACTGCAGAGTTAGAGACTACTGTACTATCTATAGGGTATGGAAGGGAAGACTGCAGAGTTAGAGACTACTGTACTATCTATAGGGTATGGAAGGGAAGACTGCAGAGTTAGAGACTACTGTACTATCTATAGGGTATGGAAGGGAAGACTGCAGAGTTAGAGACTAGTGTACTATCTATAGGGTATGGAAGGGAAGACTGCAGAGTTAGAGACTACTGTACTATCTATAGGGTATGGAAGGGAAGACTGCAGAGTTAGAGACTACTGTACTATCTATAGGGTATGGAAGGGAAGACTGCAGAGTTAGAGACTACTGTACTATCTATAGGGTATGGAAGGGAAGACTGCAGAGTTAGAGACTACTGTACTATCTATAGGGTATGGAAGGGAAGACTGCAGAGTTAGAGACTAGTGTACTATCTATAGGGTATGGAAGGGAAGACTGCAGAGTTAGAGACTAGTGTGCTATCTATAGGGTATGGAAGGGAAGACTGCAGAGTTAGAGACTACTGTACTATCTATAGGGTATGGAAGGGAAGACTGCAGAGTTAGAGACTACTGTACTATATGAAGGGTATGGAAGGGAAGACTGCAGAGTTAGAGACTACTGTACTATCTGTAGGGTATGGAAGGGAAGACTGCAGAGTTAGAGACTACTGTACTATCTATAGGGTATGGAAGGGAAGACTGCAGAGTTAGAGACTACTGTACTATCTATAGGGTATGGAAGGGAAGACTGCAGAGTTAGAGACTACTGTACTATCTATAGGGTATGGAAGGGAAGACTGCAGAGTTAGAGACTAGTGTACTATCTATAGGGTATGGAAGGGAAGACTGCAGAGTTAGAGACTACTGTACTATCTATAGGGTACGGAAGGGAAGACTGCAGAGTTAGAGACTACTGTACTATCTATAGGGTACGGAAGGGAAGACTGCAGAGTTAGAGACTACTGTACTATCTCTAGGGTATGGAAGGGAAGACTGCAGAGTTAGAGACTACTGTACTATCTATAGGGTATGGAAGGGAAGACTGCAGAGTTAGAGACTACTGTACTATCTGTAGGGTATGGAAGGGAAGACTGCAGAGTTAGAGACTACTGTACTATCTGAAGGGTATGAAAGGGAAGACTGCAGAGTTAGAGACTACTGTACTATCTATAGGGTATGGAAGGGAAGACTGCAGAGTTAGAGACTACTGTACTATCTGTAGGGTATGGAAGGGAAGACTGCAGAGTTAGAGACTACTGTACTATCTATAGGGTATGGAAGGGAAGACTGCAGAGTTAGAGACTACTGTACTATCTGAAGGGTATGGAAGGGAAGACTGCAGAGTTAGAGACTACTGTACTATCTATAGGGTATGGAAGGGAAGACTGCAGAGTTAGAGACTACTGTACTATCTATAGGGTATGGAAGGGAAGACTGCAGAGTTAGAGACTACTGTACTATCTATAGGGTATGGAAGGGAAGACTGCAGAGTTAGAGACTACTGTACTATCTGAAGGGTATGGAAGGGAAGACTGCAGAGTTAGAGACTACTGTACTATCTGAAGGGTATGGAAGGGAAGACTGCAGAGTTAGAGACTAGTGTACTATCTGAAGGGTATGAAAGGGAAGACTGCAGAGTTAGAGACTAGTGTACTATCTGAAGGGTATGGAAGGGAAGACTGCAGAGTTAGAGACTAGTGTACTATCTGAAGTGTATGAAAGGGAAGACTGCAGAGTTAGAGACTACTGTACTATCTGAAGGGTATGGAAGGGAAGACTGCAGAGTTAGAGACTAGTGTACTATCTGAAGGGTATGGAAGGGAAGACTGCAGAGTTAGAGACTAGTGTACTATCTGAAGGGTATGAAAGGGAAGACTGCAGAGTTAGAGACTACTGTACTATCAATAGGGTATGGAAGGGAAGACTGCAGAGTTAGAGACTAGTGTACTATCTGAAGGGTATGAAAGGGAAGACTGCAGAGTTAGAGACTAGTGTACTATCTGAAGGGTATGAAAGGGAAGACTGCAGAGTTAGAGACTAGTGTACTATCTATAGGGTATGGAAGGGAAGACTGCAGAGTTAGAGACTACTGTACTATCTGTAGGGTATGGAAGGGAAGACTGCAGAGTTAGAGACTAGTGTACTATCTGAAGGGTATGAAAGGGAAGACTGCAGAGTTAGAGACTAGTGTACTATCTGAAGGGTATGAAAGGGAAGACTGCAGAGTTAGAGACTAGTGTACTATCTATAGGGTATGGAAGGGAAGACTGCAGAGTTAGAGACTAGTGTACTATCTATAGGGTATGGAAGGGAAGACTGCAGAGTTAGAGACTACTGTACTATCTATAGGGTATGGAAGGGAAGACTGCAGAGTTAGAGGCTACTGTACTATCTATAGGGTATGGAAGGGAAGACTGCAGAGTTAGAGACTACTGTACTATCTATAGGGTATGGAAGGGAAGACTGCAGAGTTAGAGACTACTGTACTATATGTAGGGTATGGAAGGGAAGACTGCAGAGTTAGAGACTACTGTACTATCTGAAGGGTATGAAAGGGAAGACTGCAGAGTTAGAGACTAGTGTACTATCTGAAGGGTATGGAAGGGAAGACTAAAGAGTTAGATACTACTGTACTATCTATAGGGTATGGAAGGGAAGACTGCAGAGTTAGAGACTACTGTACTATCTATAGGGTATGGAAGGGAAGACTGCAGAGTTAGAGACTACTGTACTATCTATAGGGTATGGAAGGGAAGACTGCAGAGTTAGAGACTACTGTACTATCTATAGGGTATGGAAGGGAAGACTGCAGAGTTAGAGACTACTGTACTATCTATAGGGTATGGAAGGGAAGACTGCAGAGTTAGAGACTAGTGTACTATCTATAGGGTATGGAAGGGAAGACTGCAGAGTTAGAGACTACTGTACTATCTATAGGGTATGGAAGGGAAGACTGCAGAGTTAGAGACTACTGTACTATCTATAGGGTATGGAAGGGAAGACTGCAGAGTTAGAGACTAGTGTACTATCTGAAGTGTATGAAAGGGAAGACTGCAGAGTTAGAGACTACTGTACTATCTGAAGGGTATGGAAGGGAAGACTGCAGAGTTAGAGACTAGTGTACTATCTGAAGGGTATGGAAGGGAAGACTGCAGAGTTAGAGACTAGTGTACTATCTGAAGGGTATGAAAGGGAAGACTGCAGAGTTAGAGACTACTGTACTATCAATAGGGTATGGAAGGGAAGACTGCAGAGTTAGAGACTAGTGTACTATCTGAAGGGTATGAAAGGGAAGACTGCAGAGTTAGAGACTAGTGTACTATCTGAAGGGTATGAAAGGGAAGACTGCAGAGTTAGAGACTAGTGTACTATCTATAGGGTATGGAAGGGAAGACTGCAGAGTTAGAGACTACTGTACTATCTGTAGGGTATGGAAGGGAAGACTGCAGAGTTAGAGACTAGTGTACTATCTGAAGGGTATGAAAGGGAAGACTGCAGAGTTAGAGACTAGTGTACTATCTGAAGGGTATGAAAGGGAAGACTGCAGAGTTAGAGACTAGTGTACTATCTATAGGGTATGGAAGGGAAGACTGCAGAGTTAGAGACTAGTGTACTATCTATAGGGTATGGAAGGGAAGACTGCAGAGTTAGAGACTACTGTACTATCTATAGGGTATGGAAGGGAAGACTGCAGAGTTAGAGGCTACTGTACTATCTATAGGGTATGGAAGGGAAGACTGCAGAGTTAGAGACTACTGTACTATCTATAGGGTATGGAAGGGAAGACTGCAGAGTTAGAGACTACTGTACTATATGTAGGGTATGGAAGGGAAGACTGCAGAGTTAGAGACTACTGTACTATCTGAAGGGTATGAAAGGGAAGACTGCAGAGTTAGAGACTAGTGTACTATCTGAAGGGTATGGAAGGGAAGACTGCAGAGTTAGAGACTACTGTACTATCTATAGGGTATGGAAGGGAAGACTGCAGAGTTAGAGACTACTGTACTATCTATAGGGTATGGAAGGGAAGACTGCAGAGTTAGAGACTACTGTACTATCTATAGGGTATGGAAGGGAAGACTGCAGAGTTAGAGACTACTGTACTATCTATAGGGTATGGAAGGGAAGACTGCAGAGTTAGAGACTACTGTACTATCTATAGGGTATGGAAGGGAAGACTGCAGAGTTAGAGACTAGTGTACTATCTATAGGGTATGGAAGGGAAGACTGCAGAGTTAGAGACTACTGTACTATCTATAGGGTATGGAAGGGAAGACTGCAGAGTTAGAGACTACTGTACTATCTATAGGGTATGGAAGGGAAGACTGCAGAGTTAGAGACTACTGTACTATCTATAGGGTATGGAAGGGAAGACTGCAGAGTTAGAGACTACTGTACTATCTATAGGGTATGGAAGGGAAGACTGCAGAGTTAGAGACTAGTGTACTATCTATAGGGTATGGAAGGGAAGACTGCAGAGTTAGAGACTAGTGTGCTATCTATAGGGTATGGAAGGGAAGACTGCAGAGTTAGAGACTACTGTACTATCTATAGGGTATGGAAGGGAAGACTGCAGAGTTAGAGACTACTGTACTATATGAAGGGTATGGAAGGGAAGACTGCAGAGTTAGAGACTACTGTACTATCTGTAGGGTATGGAAGGGAACACTGCAGAGTTAGAGACTACTGTACTATCTATAGGGTATGGAAGGGAAGACTGCAGAGTTAGAGACTACTGTACTATCTATAGGGTATGGAAGGGAAGACTGCAGAGTTAGAGACTACTGTACTATCTATAGGGTATGGAAGGGAAGACTGCAGAGTTAGAGACTAGTGTACTATCTATAGGGTATGGAAGGGAAGACTGCAGAGTTAGAGACTACTGTACTATCTATAGGGTACGGAAGGGAAGACTGCAGAGTTAGAGACTACTGTACTATCTATAGGGTACGGAAGGGAAGACTGCAGAGTTAGAGACTACTGTACTATCTCTAGGGTATGGAAGGGAAGACTGCAGAGTTAGAGACTACTGTACTATCTATAGGGTATGGAAGGGAAGACTGCAGAGTTAGAGACTACTGTACTATCTGTAGGGTATGGAAGGGAAGACTGCAGAGTTAGAGACTACTGTACTATCTGAAGGGTATGAAAGGGAAGACTGCAGAGTTAGAGACTACTGTACTATCTATAGGGTATGGAAGGGAAGACTGCAGAGTTAGAGACTACTGTACTATCTGTAGGGTATGGAAGGGAAGACTGCAGAGTTAGAGACTACTGTACTATCTATAGGGTATGGAAGGGAAGACTGCAGAGTTAGAGACTACTGTACTATCTGAAGGGTATGGAAGGGAAGACTGCAGAGTTAGAGACTAGTGTACTATCTGAAGGGTATGAAAGGGAAGACTGCAGAGTTAGAGACTAGTGTACTATCTGAAGGGTATGGAAGGGAAGACTGCAGAGTTAGAGACTAGTGTACTATCTGAAGTGTATGAAAGGGAAGACTGCAGAGTTAGAGACTACTGTACTATCTGAAGTGTATGAAAGGGAAGACTGCAGAGTTAGAGACTAGTGTACTATCTGAAGGGTATGGAAGGGAAGACTGCAGAGTTAGAGACTAGTGTACTATCTGAAGGGTATGAAAGGGAAGACTGCAGAGTTAGAGACTACTGTACTATCTATAGGGTATGGAAGGGAAGACTGCAGAGTTAGAGACTACTGTACTATCTATAGGGTATGGAAGGGAAGACTGCAGAGTTAGAGACTACTGTACTATCTGAAGGGTATGGAAGGGAAGACTGCAGAGTTAGAGACTACTGTACTATCTGAAGGGTATGGAAGGGAAGACTGCAGAGTTAGAGACTAGTGTACTATCTGAAGGGTATGAAAGGGAAGACTGCAGAGTTAGAGACTAGTGTACTATCTGAAGGGTATGGAAGGGAAGACTGCAGAGTTAGAGACTAGTGTACTATCTGAAGGGTATGAAAGGGAAGACTGCAGAGTTAGAGACTACTGTACTATCTGAAGGGTATGGAAGGGAAGACTGCAGAGTTAGAGACTAGTGTACTATCTGAAGGGTATGGAAGGGAAGACTGCAGAGTTAGAGACTAGTGTACTATCTGAAGGATATGAAAGGGAAGACTGCAGAGTTAGAGACTACTGTACTATCTATAGGGTATGGAAGGGAAGACTGCAGAGTTAGAGACTACTGTACTATCTGAAGGGTATGAAAGGGAAGACTGCAGAGTTAGAGACTAGTGTACTATCTATAGGGTATGGAAGGGAAGACTGCAGAGTTAGAGACTACTGTACTATCTGTAGGGTATGGAAGGGAAGACTGCAGAGTTAGAGACTAGTGTACTATCTGAAGGGTATGAAAGGGAAGACTGCAGAGTTAGAGACTAGTGTACTATCTGAAGGGTATGAAAGGGAAGACTGCAGAGTTAGAGACTAGTGTACTATCTATAGGGTATGGAAGGGAAGACTGCAGAGTTAGAGACTAGTGTACTATCTATAGGGTATGGAAGGGAAGACTGCAGAGTTAGAGACTACTGTACTATCTATAGGGTATGGAAGGGAAGACTGCAGAGTTAGAGGCTACTGTACTATCTATAGGGTATGGAAGGTAAGACTGCAGAGTTAGAGACTACTGTACTATCTATAGGGTATGGAAGGGAAGACTGCAGAGTTAGAGACTACTGTACTATATGTAGGGTATGGAAGGGAAGACTGCAGAGTTAGAGACTACTGTACTATCTGAAGGGTATGAAAGGGAAGACTGCAGAGTTAGAGACTAGTGTACTATCTGAAGGGTATGGAAGGGAAGACTGCAGAGTTAGAGACTACTGTACTATCTATAGGGTATGGAAGGGAAGACTGCAGAGTTAGAGACTACTGTACTATCTATAGGGTATGGAAGGGAAGACTGCAGAGTTAGAGACTACTGTACTATCTATAGGGTATGGAAGGGAAGACTGCAGAGTTAGAGACTACTGTACTATCTATAGGGTATGGAAGGGAAGACTGCAGAGTTAGAGACTACTGTACTATCTATAGGGTATGGAAGGGAAGACTGCAGAGTTAGAGACTAGTGTACTATCTATAGGGTATGGAAGGGAAGACTGCAGAGTTAGAGACTACTGTACTATCTATAGGGTATGGAAGGGAAGACTGCAGAGTTAGAGACTACTGTACTATCTATAGGGTATGGAAGGGAAGACTGCAGAGTTAGAGACTACTGTACTATCTATAGGGTATGGAAGGGAAGACTGCAGAGTTAGAGACTACTGTACTATCTATAGGGTATGGAAGGGAAGACTGCAGAGTTAGAGACTAGTGTACTATCTATAGGGTATGGAAGGGAAGACTGCAGAGTTAGAGACTAGTGTGCTATCTATAGGGTATGGAAGGGAAGACTGCAGAGTTAGAGACTACTGTACTATCTATAGGGTATGGAAGGGAAGACTGCAGAGTTAGAGACTACTGTACTATATGAAGGGTATGGAAGGGAAGACTGCAGAGTTAGAGACTACTGTACTATCTGTAGGGTATGGAAGGGAAGACTGCAGAGTTAGAGACTACTGTACTATCTATAGGGTATGGAAGGGAAGACTGCAGAGTTAGAGACTACTGTACTATCTATAGGGTATGGAAGGGAAGACTGCAGAGTTAGAGACTACTGTACTATCTATAGGGTATGGAAGGGAAGACTGCAGAGTTAGAGACTAGTGTACTATCTATAGGGTATGGAAGGGAAGACTGCAGAGTTAGAGACTACTGTACTATCTATAGGGTACGGAAGGGAAGACTGCAGAGTTAGAGACTACTGTACTATCTATAGGGTACGGAAGGGAAGACTGCAGAGTTAGAGACTACTGTACTATCTCTAGGGTATGGAAGGGAAGACTGCAGAGTTAGAGACTACTGTACTATCTATAGGGTATGGAAGGGAAGACTGCAGAGTTAGAGACTACTGTACTATCTGTAGGGTATGGAAGGGAAGACTGCAGAGTTAGAGACTACTGTACTATCTGAAGGGTATGAAAGGAAAGACTGCAGAGTTAGAGACTACTGTACTATCTATAGGGTATGGAAGGGAAGACTGCAGAGTTAGAGACTACTGTACTATCTGTAGGGTATGGAAGGGAAGACTGCAGAGTTAGAGACTACTGTACTATCTATAGGGTATGGAAGGGAAGACTGCAGAGTTAGAGACTACTGTACTATCTGAAGGGTATGGAAGGGAAGACTGCAGAGTTAGAGACTACTGTACTATCTATAGGGTATGGAAGGGAAGACTGCAGAGTTAGAGACTACTGTACTATCTATAGGGTATGGAAGGGAAGACTGCAGAGTTAGAGACTACTGTACTATCTATAGGGTATGGAAGGGAAGACTGCAGAGTTAGAGACTACTGTACTATCTGAAGGGTATGGAAGGGAAGACTGCAGAGTTAGAGACTACTGTACTATCTGAAGGGTATGGAAGGGAAGACTGCAGAGTTAGAGACTAGTGTACTATCTGAAGGGTATGAAAGGGAAGACTGCAGAGTTAGAGACTAGTGTACTATCTGAAGGGTATGGAAGGGAAGACTGCAGAGTTAGAGACTAGTGTACTATCTGAAGTGTATGAAAGGGAAGACTGCAGAGTTAGAGACTACTGTACTATCTGAAGGGTATGGAAGGGAAGACTGCAGAGTTAGAGACTAGTGTACTATCTGAAGGGTATGGAAGGGAAGACTGCAGAGTTAGAGACTAGTGTACTATCTGAAGGGTATGAAAGGGAAGACTGCAGAGTTAGAGACTACTGTACTATCTATAGGGTATGGAAGGGAAGACTGCAGAGTTAGAGACTACTGTACTATCTATAGGGTATGGAAGGGAAGACTGCAGAGTTAGAGACTAGTGTACTATCTGAAGGGTATGGAAGGGAAGACTGCAGAGTTAGAGACTAGTGTACTATCTGAAGGGTATGAAAGGGAAGACTGCAGAGTTAGAGACTAGTGTACTATCTATAGGGTATGGAAGGGAAGACTGCAGAGTTAGAGACTACTGTACTATCTGTAGGGTATGGAAGGGAAGACTGCAGAGTTAGAGACTAGTGTACTATCTGAAGGGTATGAAAGGGAAGACTGCAGAGTTAGAGACTAGTGTACTATCTGAAGGGTATGAAAGGGAAGACTGCAGAGTTAGAGACTACTGTACTATCTATAGGGTATGGAAGGGAAGACTGCAGAGTTAGAGACTACTGTACTATCTGTAGGGTATGAAAGGGAAGACTGCAGAGTTAGAGACTACTGTACTATCTATAGGGTATGGAAGGGAAGACTGCAGAGTTAGAGACTAGTGTACTATCTATAGGGTATGGAAGGGAAGACTGCAGAGTTAGAGACTACTGTACTATCTATAGGGTATGGAAGGGAAGACTGCAGAGTTAGAGACTACTGTACTATCTATAGGGAATGGAAGGGAAGACTGCAGAGTTAGAGACTACTGTACTATCTGAAGGGTATGAAAGGGAAGACTGCAGAGTTAGAGACTACTGTACTATCTATAGGGTATGGAAGGGAAGACTGCAGAGTTAGAGACTACTGTACTATCTGAAGGGTATGGAAGGGAAGACTGCAGAGTTAGAGACTAGTGTACTATCTGAAGGGTATGGAAGGGAAGACTGCAGAGTTAGAGACTACTGTACTATCTGTAGGGTATGGAAGGGAAGACTGCAGAGTTAGAGACTAGTGTACTATCTGAAGGGTATGGAAGGGAAGACTGCAGAGTTAGAGACTACTTTACTATCTATAGGGTATGGAAGGGAAGACTGCAGAGTTAGAGACTACTGTACTATCTGAAGCCATGGACACACTGGTAGCGTTTGCCGGCCGAGAGTACAACAGAGTGCCAGCCGTAATTGTCAAACCGAGTGCAAACCGACTCTACATGTACAATCGCGCGAAAATGTCGTCAGTCAGACGCCCACCAGCGGGTGGTCCCTAAAACCCACTGCGGCGAACTAACGGCGACCGAACTGCAGATGACCGGCCGATGGACATTCGGTGCATGTAGATGGTTCCTCTCTTTGGAAATGAACCCTAGTTTTCTGGGTCTGGTGTGAATACTATCAATGTACATAGTTTATGACAGCCGTTTACCATAGAAGACAAAGCTTTGACAACTCACTGGAACACTTCTTGATGACTCATTTTTTAGGGCTGTTAAACTCCCGGCCATAGTCTCTATATCTTTAGGATGGGGCTCAATGTCATAGGGTTTGTCCCAAATGGCACCCTATTCCCTATATAGTGCGCTACGTTTGACCAGAGCCCTGTAGGGAATTGTGTGCTATTTGGGACTCAACCATAATCATCTAGTCTGCTGCTCTGTGTTTAGCACACAGAATACGTTTCAATCTTTTCAACTTTTAATTAAGTTTAAACATGTGCTTTGGACCACCACTCCCCCAAAATGGAGTTTATAATGTTTGTGAGCAATTAAAACAATTAGCGTGATTACAAAGAGCCACCCAAACAATTACAGTCCACATGCAGACCAGACCACTGTACACACTCAATGCCTGGCATGGCACTCTGTCTCTGTCTCTGTCTCTGCCTCTGCCTCTGTCTCTGTCTCTGTCTCTCTGTCTCTGTCTCTGTCTCTGTCTCTCTCTCTGTCTATGTCTCTCTCTCTGTCTCTGTCTCTGTCTCTGTTTCTCTCTCTGTCTCTGTCTCTGTCTCTGTATCTGTCTCTCTCTCTGTCTCTGTCTCTGTCTCTCTCTCTCTCTCTCCCCACTCATCTTCCCTCTCCTGCATACTAATATACATACTTAAATCTAATTACAAATCAGATCTGTCAAATTCCTTATTAATATCACACACTTCTTCAGTTTATGTCTGTTATCTTTCCCCCTCTTACTGTTTCTGTCTGTTATCTTTCCCTCTCTTACTGTTTCTGTCTGTTATCTTTCCCTCTCTTACTGTTTCTGTCTGTTATCTTTCCCCCTCTTACTGTTTCTGTCTGTTATCTTTCCCCCTCTTACTGTTTCTGTCTGTTATCTTTCCCCCTCTTACTGTTTCTGTCTGTTATCTTTCCCCCTCTTACTGTTTCTGTCTGTTATCTTTCCCCCTCTTACTGTTTCTGTCTGTTATCTTTCCCCCTCTTACTGTTTCTGTCTGTTATCTTTCCCCCTCTTACTGTTTCTGTCTGTTATCTTTCCCCCTCTTACTGTTTCTGTCTGTTATCTTTCCCCCTCTTACTGTTTCTGTCTGTTATCTTTCCCCCTCTTACTGTTTCTGTCTGTTATCTTTCCCCCTCTTACTGTTTCTGTCTGTTATCTTTCCCCCTCTTACTGTTTCTGTCTGTTATCTTTCTCTGTATCTTTATATGGGGTGGGCTGATGAGTAGTATTCTATCTAATATTTGTACCCTAATGGAAAAGTCAAATTGTACACCTAGAGAAGAATGTAAGTTAGTAAGTTAGTCAAGAAATATGTAGAAACCAAAGCAGTTTCCCTTTATTTCTGGTACACAACACAGTACCCAAAATGTTTTTCCCGATGTTATATTTTATTTTTTGGCCACTAGAGGTTTTCCTTCAGCTGGTAGTAGAGTTGTCATTGGGCCTGAAAATTCGAGCCCGGTCCGACCCAAAGCCGATGAGCTGAAGCATGAGCCCAGGCCCGGTCCGACATCACAGAAATTAAATTAGGCCGAACCCGGAAAAAAAGGCAGATTTCTAGAAAACAGTAGCCTATATTGAGGAGTGAGGAGACGAGGAAACAGCCATTGGGCCTAGAAAAAGTGCAGAGAGGAGAACTCACCTTAGCCGTGATCAACTGAATGACGAAAATGAAAAAAAGTACGACAAATGATGAAATATGTATGACTCACTACTGTAAATCGCTCTGGATAAGAGTGTCTGCTAAATGACTCAAATGTCAAATGTAAAAATGAAAACAGTGGAATAAAGTAAGCTAGTGCACCTGAGGGCATGTATCAAATTGTTGCTTATACTGAAACGCCCAAAGTCATATCCAACCGTTATATTCATTTAAAGCAATAGTCGCGTGTGGTCACCTAGATTATCATTTCAGCACCGTTTTGATTGTTTTGAGACAAGCGTGGGGGACTCGTCTTGATAAATCACTCAATGTCTGATTTTTCTTTTCACTGAATCTCCGTTTTGACATTTGGTAACACTGCTGGCTGGGGGAAATGTTAGCTAAATTGAGGTGAGTGCTCATGATCATCTTAATTGTAGTTTACTCATATATAATCTGATCAGAACATTTTGCTAGCACGTTATGTATCTTAACAAGTGGATAATGTTGCTGTCCTACTCCCGACCAAAAGCCGGTGACTTGTCCGATAATCAATCAATGTGATTTTGTTTCACTGAATCTCTGTCTGTATATTTGGTTATTTGATCTCTGGCTGGGCAAGTGGAAGTGGTAACTCATTTATTCGTTTGCTCATCTATCACTGATCATAAAAATGTAGCATGCAATAATGTAGCCTAAATAAAGTGTATTATTTTTCTCTTGACTCACGCAGTAGCTTTATATAATCTATCCACCATGGAGCTGTTTTATCTGTCTTAACATAACTTAGCCTACTTCAATATAATAAATCAATAATTCATGTCATCATACAGCATACGAGACATTCATGCCTTTAAATACAATCAAGCGTTTAATTATTTTTATGTAATAACAAAGGGAACATTGAATAATTAAAACATGAAATAAATAACTCAATTTTCTGCCAAACATCCATTTGAGTATTCGATCAAAAGCCCCGTGTTTTGAATGCATGTTTGATTAGGAAAACATTTGGATCAGTTATGGGCCTACTTTCGATAGTTTACAAGGTCCAGCAAGGCAGTCATAGGTTGTATTTTGTTAGGATGTATCGGCATTAACATTGGAATATGGGCTTCTTCTGATACTGGTCTTGTGGCTCAACGTTCTCCCGAGTGCACTGCAGCCTATTTGTATCGCAATTTGAAACGTTTCAATCATCAGAAAAATATGTTTCATCATGGCCACACATTTCTCTGGCCCAACCAATGTTGGAAGCCTAGCGTCGCTAGTGTCTACAGCTGCTGCGGGTTGAGAGTGAAACGTAGTAGACTAAAAGGTGCGCAGACACTCACAGTTTTTTTTATTCTTAACACAACACGGCAAGCCCGAAACCTGCCCGGCACAAATCAATTCACAAAATGGATTCGGCCCTCGTCGGATTCAGGCTGACAAGGGTACCATTTAGGACGCAGTTTAAGTGTTTTCCCTACTGCCATCAGCAGTTCTGTTATCCATGCCGTAGGGACAGTCAGGGATCTCATGTTGTTTAGCAGGAATGCATCGCTCTGGGTATAAGAGACATTTGATCCAGACTCAAAAGCTTTGAAAAGACTGATCATTCCAGGAATCTGTCTACAAACAGGAAGCAGTCATTATACTGATAAAGACTACTCTCACAAACAACCTAGTTTAGAAGAAGAACAGTCACTCTTCAAGTTCAAAACTAAATTACTTATTCATGTAGCAGCACACTCAGCTGTCAGACAAGTTGAGCCATGGTCAAGTAGTGACAAAATGGATTATTTTGGAAATCAGAAAGTAAACACTTTCTCCAAAACCTATAGTCTCTGAGTTTGGTTGTGTGATAGACTTGAAGTCTTCCCAATGCTGCTGTATAGCCTCTGAGTTTGGTTGTGTGATAGACTTGAAGTCTTCCTGAAGCTCCATCTGAGCTGAAAGACTAACGGCTATGAAACAGCACCATTTGACCCCTGAACTGTGTTCCCTCCAATGTATTTCTTATACATTAGTTCTTAATACATTTACCACCAATATGGGGAACTGTCTCGGTTAAGAACTTGTCAAAGTCACCAAATGTAGGGCTCATGGTGTGGTGGTGGTGATCTCTCACTGTCTGTCTGTAGCAGTTCCTCCTGAGATATAGACTAGTCCATCCTTTACAGAGGTGTATAATTAGCCCCAATGGAAACAGGAAAGGCCTCGCCTCTCTCTCTCTCTCTCTCTCTCTCTCTCTCTCTCTCTCTCTCTCTCTCTCTCTCTCTCTCTCTCTCTCTCTCTCTCTGTAATAATACCTGTATTACAATGTTATTCTTATTTTTAAAGTTCCAGACAAGTTCCAGACAATGACAGAAGTTCACAGGACAGAACATTTTGTAACAGAAAACTGTTGTCTTGTTGTGACAGAAAACCGTTTTCTTGTTGTGATAGAAAACAGTTGTCTTGTTGTGATAGAAAACTGTTGTCTTGTTGTAACAGAAAACAGTTGTTACAACAAGACAACTGTTTAGATATTACTTGTTAGATATTACTGCACTGTCCGAGCAAGAAGCACAAGCATTCCGCTACACCCGCAATAACATCTGCTAAACACATGTATGTGACAAATAAAATTTGATTTGATTTGGTTTGTTGTGATAGAATGTGATTGTGTTTAGGGAATTACAATGTCTTAATATGGTTGCAGTTATAATAAGGCATTTCTTAACCCGCTCAAGTTCTGCAACAGTGTGTTTGTAGTGTTTCAGGATCATACTTGGCAAGTCATCAGCTCCTGATCTTTAAGGCTTGAGAAGATGGTGCCGCCTCTGTTTTCTTCTGTCCCGTTGTCATTGTGTGTCTGTGTGGTATTTGGCCTTTGATCACAGCTTGTTTACAGTGTGTCACTGTAATCCAGAGTCTATGATTCCAGTGGATCTCAACTCCTTGGTAAATACCGTTTTATCTGAAGGGGACTGTCATGATGTAATGGGAACAGCCAGGTCACGATACAGCCCTGTCATTAACCCTGTCCTTGATGTCTCTAATAACTTATGTGTTACGGCTGCAAAATTATGATAACTTTCCCCAAATTCCCTAAATGTTTTCCAGAAAGCTTGGTTGGAGGATTCAAGATTTCCAGTTTATTCCCTTCTGATTGAGGTAATCTTCCAATTTTGGGAAAGTTACCAGAATTTTACAACCCAAGACTCTGCATTCTAGAAGCCAATCAGTTTGCATCACATCACGTGGTCACGTTCACTTGACTGTCTGTCTGTCTGTCTGTCGATCTGTCTGTCAGTGATTCATTTGTGGTGAATGTTTTCCCGCCCCGGGCGGTGTGTCCAACATGAGGGATCAGTGTTAGGCAGGGCCTTTCCTTTCTGTCTCGTCCTCTGATTAAAGAGTGAATAGAGACCAGGTGTACACTAACAGACCTGCCATTACACCCTCCTCCATCCTCCTCCCCTTCATCTCACCCTGCCTGCCTCTCTAGCTCCATATCTCAGCCCTGTGAAGTAGGACAGATTTGTCAGACAGTGTTGCTTTTTGTAGAAAGGAGGTCGTTGTCTCTGGTCTTGACTCACCAGTTTACTTGACGGTTAAAAAGGGGTTAGTGGTCCACTGTGGTGCACTTAACACAATTCTAAGCCTACGGCCTCTCTCCTGTCCCGTAAAACCAAGGGTGCGTCTCAAATGGCACCTGATTCCCCATATAGTGCACTACTTTTGATCAGGGCCCCTAGGACTGCTCCCATAGGGCTGCACCGTATCCCCTATATAGTGCACTACTTTTGACCCGGACCCTATTGTGCCCTGGTCAAAAGTAGTGCACCATATAGGGTATAGGATGCCATTTGGGACGCAACCAACCCCAGTGAAGAGGAGCACCTAGAGGGGAAACGGTGTGTTTTTATTGGTGCAGAGGAGGGGCTCCCACCTCAGTTAGCCCCAGAGAGGAATGCACACCTGGAGGTGTTTGCTGAGTGCTGCTTGTAATCCATGTGGCAATGCAACCTGACATCTGGTGGATGGAGGGAGAGGGAGAGAGAGAGAGACACAAAGAGAGAAAGAGAGAGAGACAAGGAGAGATGGGGAGAGAGAGAGAGAGAGAGAGAGAGAGAGAGAGAGAGAGAGAGAGAGAGAGAGAGAGAGAGAGAGAGAGAGAGAGAGAGAGAGAGAGAGAGAGAGAGAGAGAGAGAGAGAGAGTCAGGGCATTCTGCTCCTGACTGTGTCATCATTGTCTCCAGAGATATTTACTTTCGTGGGTCAGTTGTTTGCCAGCTTTTAGCTTCAGTTATTTTTGTCCTATTGTTGTCTGATAGAGGTTTCTTTCAGTCTTTGATGCTGTAGAAATATTCAGTCCTCTAACACTGAGATAAGATCAGTCATGTAAGTGGCGTGTGATTTGCTAGGCTATATATCTCTACAGAACAGTATTAAGCGTGTGATTTGGCTATATATCTCTACAGGACAGTATTAAGCCTGTGATTTGGCTATATATCTCTACATAACAATATTAAACATGTGATTTGGCTATATATCTTTACATAACAATATTAAACATGTGATTTGGCTATATATCTCTACATAACAATATTAAACATGTGATTTGGCTATATATCTCTACATAACAATATTAAACATGTGATTTGGCTATATATCTTTACATAACAATATTAAACATGTGATTTGGCTAAATATCTCTACATAACAATATTACACATGTGATTTGGCTATATATCTCTACATAATAATATTACATGTGTGATTTGGCTATATATCTCTACATAACAATATTAAACGTGTGATTTGGCTATATATCTCTACAGAACAGTATTAAACGTGTGATTTGGCTATATATCTCTACATAACAATATTAAACGTGTGATTTGGCTATATATCTCTACAGAACAGTATTAAGCCTGTGATTTGGCTATATATCTCTACTTACCAGTATTAAGCCTGTGATTTGACTATATATCTCTACAGAACAGTATTAAGCCTAGGATTTGGCTATATATCTCTACATAACAATATTAAACATGTGATTTGGCTATATATCTCTGCATAACAATATTAAACATGTGATTTGGCAATATATCTCTACATAACTATATTAAACGTGTGATTTGGCTATATATCTCTACATAACAATATTAAACATGTGATTTGGCTATATATCTCTGCATTTGTAAGTCGCTCTGGATAAGAGCGTCTGCTAAATGACGTAAATGTAAATGTAAATAACAATATTAAACATGTGATTTGGCTATATATCTCTACATAACTATATTAAACGTGGGATTTGGCTATATATCTCTACATAACAATATTAAACGTGTGATTTGGCTATATATCTCTACAGAACAGTATTAAACGTGTGATTTGGCTATATATCTCTACATAACAATATTAAACGTGTGATTTGGCTATATATCTCTATATAACAATATTAAACGTGTGATTTGGCTATATATCTCTACAGAACAGTATTAAGCCTGTGATTTGGCTATATATCTCTACAGAACAGTATTAAATGTGTGATTTGGCTATATATCTCTACATAACAATATTAAACATGTGATTTGGCTATATATCTCTACATAATAATATTAAACATGTGATTTGGCTATATATCTCTACAGAACAGTATTAAGCCTGTGATTTGGCTATATATCTCTACAGAACAGTATTAAATGTGTGATTTGGCTATATATCTCTACATAACAATATTAAATGTGTGATTTGGCTATATATCTCTACATAACAATATTAAACATGTGATTTGGCTATATATCTCTACATAACAATATTAAATGTGTGATTTGGCTATATATCTCTACATAACAATTTTAAATGTGTGATTTGGCTATATATCTCTACATAACAATATTAAACATGTGATTTGGCTATATATCTCTACATAACAATATTAAACATGTGATTTGGCTATATATCTCTACATAACAATATTAAACATGTGATTTGGCTATATATCTCTACATAACAATATTAAACATGTGATTTGGCTATATATCTCTACATAACAATATTAAACATGTGATTTGGCTATATATCTCTACATAACAATATTAAACATGTGATTTGGCTATATATCTCTACAGAACAATATTAAACATGTGATTTGGCTATATATCTCTACATAACAATATTAAACATGTGATTTGACTATATATCTCTACATAACAATATTAAATGTGTGATTTGGCTATATATCTCTACATAACAATATTAAACATGTGATTTGGCTATATATCTCTACAGAACAGTATTAAACATGTGATTTGGCTATATATCTCTACAGAACAGTATTAAGCGTGTGATTTGGCTATATATCTCTACAGAACAGTATTAAGCCTGTGATTTGGCTATATATCTCTACATAACAATATTAAACGTGTGATTTGGCTATATATCTCTACATAACAATATTAAACATGTGATTTGGCTATATATCTCTACATAACAATATTAAATGTGTGATTTGGCTATATATCTCTACATAACAATATTAAACATGTGATTTGGCTATATATCTCTACAGAACAGTATTAAACATGTGATTTGGCTATATATCTCTACAGAACAGTATTAAGCCTGTGATTTGGCTATATATCTCTACAGAACAGTATTAAGCCTGTGATTTGGCTATATATCTCTACATAACAGTATTAAATGTGTGATTTATTTTATTTATTTTATTTTATTTTATTTCACCTTTATTTAACCAGGTAAGCCAGTTGAGAACAAGTTCTTATTTACAACTGCGACCTGGCCAAGATAAAGCAAAGCAGTGCGACAAAAACAACAACACAGAGTTACATATGGGGTAAACAAAACATAAAGTCAAAAATACAACAGAAAATATATATACAGTGTGTGCGAATGTAGTAAGTTATGGAGGTAAGGCAATAAATAGGCCATAGTGCAAAATAGTTACAATTTCGTAATAACACTGGAATGATAGATGCAAGAGATGATGTGCAAATAGAGATACTGGGGTGCAAATTAGCAAAATAAATAACAATATGGGATGAGGTAGTTGGGTGGGCTAATTTCAGAAAGGCTGTGTACAGGTGCAGTGATCGGTAAGGTGCTCTGACAACTGATGCTTAAAATTAGTGAGGGAGATAAGAGTCTCCAGCTTCAGAGATTTTTGCAGTTCGTTCCAGTCATTGGCAGCAGAGAACTGGAAGGAATGGCGGCCAAAGGAGGTGTTGGCTTTGGGGATGACCAATGAGATATACCTGCTGGAGCGCAGACTACGGGTGGGTGTTGCTATGGTGACCAGTGAGCTAAGATAAGACGGGGATTTGCCTAGCAGTGATTTATAGATGACCTGGAGCCAGTGGGTTTGGCGACGAATATGTAGTGAGGGCCAGCCAACAAGAGCGTACAGGTCACAATGGTGGGTAGTATATGGGGCTTTGGTGACAAAACGGATGGCACTGTGATAGACTACATCCAATTTGCTGAGTAGGGTGTTGGAGGCTATTTTGTAAATGACATCGCCGAAGTCAAGGATCGGTAGGATAGTCAGTTTTACGAGGGCATGTTTGGCAGCATGAGTGAAGGAGGCTTTGTTGCGAAATGGATCAAAGCCTCCTAGATCTAACTTTTGATTGGAGATGCTTAATGTGAGTCTGGAAGGAGAGTTTACAGTCTAACCAGACACCTAGGTATTTGTAGTTGTCCACATACTCTAGGTCAGACCCGCCGAGAGTAGTGATTCTAGTCGGGTGGGCGGGTGCAAGCAGCGTTCGGTTGAAGAGCATGCATTTAGTTTTACTAGTGTTTAAGAGCAGTTGGAGGCTACGGAAGGAGTGTTGTATGGCATTGAAGCTCGTTTGGAGGTTTGTTAACACAGTGTCCAATGAAGGGCCAGATGTATACAAAATGGTGTCGTCCGCATAGAGGTGGATCCGAGTGTCACCAGCAGCAAGAGCGACATCATTGATATACACAGAGAATAGCTCTTTGGCTATATATCACTATAGTATTTGTCACGCCCTGACCTATAGAACTCTAGTTAGTTTGGTCAGGGTGTGAATATCGTGTGTGTTGATTCTATGTTTGTATTTCTATGTTTGGCCGGGTGTGGTTCCCAATCAGAGGCAGCTGTCGCTCGTTGTCTCTGATTGGGGATCATACTTAGGCAACCAGTTTTCCTGCCTATGTTGTGGGATCTTGTTTTGTGCTCGGTGAGTTTGGCTTGTGTGTGTATAGCCTTCCGACGTCACGTTTCGTTGCCTGTTGTTGTTTTGCATGTTTATTCGGTTTAATAAACATGGATGCATTTCACGCTGCGCCTTGGTCTGACCCGTCCTTCAACGACCATGACAGTATTCTCCTGTTTGACCCTAATGTGGTATGGCTGGTATCTATCTAAATCCTCCTGTATCTGTCTGTAACTTCACTACACATGTTAATCACCACAGTATCTTCACTACACATGTTAATCACCACAGTATCTTCACTACACATGTTAATCACCACAGTATCTTCACTACACATGTTAATCACCACAGTATCTTCACTACACATGTTAATCACCACAGTATCTTCACTACACATGTTAATCACCACAGTATCTTCACTACACATGATAATCACCACAGTATCTTCACTACACATGGTAATCACCACAGAATCTTCACTACACATGTTAATCACCACAGTATTTTCACTACACATGTTAATCACCACAGTATCTTCACTACACATGTTAATCACCACAGTATCTTCACTACACATGTTAATCACCACAGTATCTTCACTACCATGTTAATCACCACATTATTTTCACTACACATGTTAATCACCACAGTATCTTCACTACACATGTTAATCACCACAGTATCTTCACTACACACTACACATGTTAATCACCACAGTATCTTCACTACACATGATAATCACCACAGTATCTTCACTACACATGTTAATCACCACAGTATCTTCACTACACATGATAATCACCACAGTATTTGCACTACACACTACACATGTTAATCACCACAGTATCTTCACTACACATGTTAATCACCACAGTATCTTCACTACACATGTGAATCACCACAGTATCTTCACTACACATGTTAATCACCACATTATTTTCACTACACATGTTAATCACCACAGTATCTTCACTACACACTAAACATGTTAATCACCACAGTAACTTCACTACCATGTTAATCACCACAGTATTTTCACTACACATGTTAATCACCACAGTATCTTCACTACACATGGTGATCACCACAGTATCTTCACTACACATGGTAATCACCACAGTATCTTCACTACACATGGTAATCACCACAGTATCTTCACTACACATGGTGATCACCACAGTATTTTCACTACACATGTTAATCACCACAGTATCTTCACTACACATGATAATCACCACAGTATTTCACTACACATGTTAATCACCACAGTATTTTCACTACACATGTTAATCACCACAGTATCTTCACTACACATGGTAATCACCACAGTATCTTCACTACACATGGTGATCACCACAGTATTTTCACTACACATGTTAATCACCACAGTATCTTCACTACACATGTTAATCACCACAGTATCTTCACTACACATGGTAATCACCACAGTATCTTCACTACACATGTTAATCACCACAGTATCTTCACTACACATGTTAATCACCACAGTATCTTCACTACACATGTTAATCACCACAGTATCTTCACTACACACTACACATGTTAATCACCACAGTAACTTCACTACCATGTTAATCACCACAGTATCTTCACTACACATGTGAATCACCACAGTATCTTCACTACACATGTTAATCATCAGGTTGTTAGAGGGGGGCAGGAGGTAAGAGGGGGGCAGGTGGTGCAGGAGATGGGGCCAGATAAGAAGGCTGAGTCACGCCTCACTGAAGAGTTGAGCAACTCTTGAAGGACAGTGGAAGTTGATAAAAGTGGTTATTTATTGTTAATAGTAAAACTAACACGTTTCAGCCCTTAGCCTTCATCAGGATTTTGTGTTGCAGTGTTCACACAGAGCAGAGTAGCTGATGGGACCTGTCAGGCTCCTCCAGGACTAGGGGAGATTCACAGAGCAGAGTAGCTGATGGGACCTGTCATGCTCCTCCAGGACTAGGGGAGATTCACAGAGCAGAGTAGCTGATGGGACCTGTCATGCTTCTCCAGGACTAGGGGAGATTCACAGAGCAGAGTAGCTGATGGGACCTGTCATGCTCCTCCAGGACTAGGGGAGATTCACAGAGCAGAGTAGCTGATGGGACCTGTCATGCTTCTCCAGGACTAGGGGAGATTCACAGAGCAGAGTAGCTGATGGGACCTGTCATGCTTCTCCAGGACTAGGGGAGATTCACACAGCAGAGTAGCTGATGGGACCTGTCATGCTCCTCCAGGACTAGGGGAGATTCACAGAGCAGAGTAGGTGATGGGACCTGTCATGCTCCTCCAGGACTAGGGGAGATTCACACAGCAGAGTAGCTGATGGGACCTGTCATGCTCCTCCAGGACTAGGGGAGATTCACAGAGCAGAGTAGGTGATGGGACCTGTCATGCTCCTCCAGGACTAGGGGAGATTCACAGAGCAGAGTAGGTGATGGGACCTGTCATGCTCCTCCAGGACTAGGGGAGATTCACACAGCAGAGTAGCTGATGGGACCTGTCATGCTCCTCCAGGACTAGGGGAGATTCACACAGCAGAGTAGCTGATGGGACCTGTCATGCTCCTCCAGGACTAGGGGAGATTCACAGAGCAGAGTAGCTGGTGGGACCTGTCATGCTCCTCCAGGACTAGGGGAGATTCACAGAGCAGAGTAGCTGATGGGACCTGTCATGCTCCTCCAGGACTAGGGGAGATTCACAGAGCAGAGTAGCTGATGGGACCTGTCATGCTCCTCCAGGACTAGGGGAGATTCACAGAGCAGAGTAGCTGATGGGACCTGTCATGCTCCTCCAGGACTAGGGGAGATTCACACAGCAGAGTAGCTGGTGGGACCTGTCAGGCTCCTCCAGGACTAGGGGAGATTCACACAGCATAGTAGCTGATGGGACCTGTCATGCTCCTCCAGGACTAGGGGAGATTCACAGAGCATAGTAGCTGATGGGACCTGTCATGCTCCTCCAGGACTAGGGGAGATTAAAAGAGCAGAGTAGCTGATGGGACCTGTCATGCTCCTCCAGGACTAGGGGAGAATCACAGAGCAGAGTAGGTGATGGGACCTGTCATGCTCCTCCAGGACTAGGGGAGATTCACAGAGCAGAGTAGGTGATGGGACCTGTCATGCTCCTCCAGGACTAGGGGAGATTCACAGAGCAGAGTAGGTGATGGGACCTGTCATGCTCCTCCAGGACTAGGGGAGATTCACACAGCAGAGTAGCTGATGGGACCTGTCAGGCTCCTCCAGGACTAGGGGAGATTCACACAGCAGAGTAGCTGATGGGACCTGTCATGCTTCTCCAGGACTAGGGGAGATTCTCAATTGGTTTGCTCAACTCCTCCATCCTCCTCGCCTCCTTTTGAAAAAGGTCAAAGGTAACCGAGGAGAGGAGGGGAGGAGAGGAAATGTGTAAACAAATGCACTGGTATGAAATGAAACTCTCCTTCTTCACTGGCGCGTCATGACGTTTCCAGGGGTGGAATCCCAAAGGAAATGAGACTCTCCTTCTTCACTGGCGCGTCATGACGTTTCCAGGGGTGGAATCCCAAAGGAAATTAGACTCCTTCTTCACTGGCGCGTCATGACGTTTCCAGGGGTGGAATCCCAAAGGAAATTAGACTCCTTCTTCACTGGCGCGTCATGACGTTTCCAGGGGTGGAATCCCAAAGGAAATTAGACTCCTTCTTCACTGGCGCGTCATAACGTTTCCAGGGGTGGAATCCCAAAGCAAATGAGACTCTCCTTCTTCACTGGCGCGTCATGACGTTTCCAGGGGTGGAATCCCAAAGGAAATTAGACTCCTTCTTCACTGGCGCGTCATGACGTTTCCAGGGGTGGAATCCCAAAGGAAATTAGACTCCTTCTTCACTGGCGCGTCATGACGTTTCCAGGGGTGGAATCCCAAATGAAATGAGACTCTCCTTCTTCACTGGCGCGTCATGACGTTTCCAGGGGTGGAATCCCAAAGGAAATGAGACTCTCCTTCTTCACTGGCGCGTCATGACGTTTCCAGGGGTGGAATCCCAAAGGAAATGAAACTCTCCTTCTTCACTGGCGCGTCATGACGTTTCCAGGGGTGGAATCCCAAAGGAAATTAGACTCCTTTTTCACTGGCGCGTCATGACGTTTCCAGGGGTGGAATCCCAAAGGAAATTAGACTCCTTCACTGGCGCGTCATGACGTTTCCAGGGGTGGAATCCCAAATGAAATGAAACTCTCCTTCTTCACTGGCGCGTCATGACGTTTCCAGGGGTGGAATCCCAAAGGAAATGAAACTCTCCTTCTTCACTGGCGCATCATGACGTTTCCAGGGGTGGAATCCCAAATGAAATGAAACTCTCCTTCTTCACTGGCGCGTCATTACGTTTCCAGGGGTGGAATCCCAAAGGAAATTAGACTCCTTCTTCACTGGCGCGTCATGACGTTTCCAGGGGTGGAATCCCAAATGAAATGAGACTCTCCTTCTTCACTGGCACGTCATGACGTTTCCAGGGGTGGAATCCCAAAGGAAATGAGACTCTCCTTCTTCACTGGTGCGTCATGACGTTTCCAGGGGTGGAATCCCAAAGGAAATTAGACTCCTTCTTCACTGGCGCGTCATGACGTTTCCAGGGGTGGAATCCCAAAGGAAATGAGATTCTCCTTCTTCACTGGCGCGTCATGACGTTTCCAGGGGTGGAATCCCAAAGGAAATTAGACTCCTTTTTCACTGGCGCGTCATGACGTTTCCAGGGGTGGAATCCCAAATGAAATGAAACTCTCCTTCTTCACTGGCGCGTCATTACGTTTCCAGGGGTGGAATCCCAAATTAAATGTATCAAGTAGTAAAAAGCCATGTAGCTAGTTGTACTAGACATTTTATAGATAAAATAATTAGTAGGATATTGTTTTTAAATATGTTCATGCTTTTCCCCTCTGAGTAAACAACAGCTGATTCAAAGGCGGTTCAAAGGGGATTCAAAATTATTCTGCGAATGACTCAGGTAGGATACTCTTGTGCTTCCTCAGTGGGAGGAGGCTATCAATGAGGCGAGGACACTCCTCAGTTCGCTTACTAACTAATTGACACTCTCCTCGACCACTCGACCACCTATCGGTTTCCGGGTCACGGGGGAGAGAGGACGGAGGAGTCGAGGAGGGGATGAGCTTTTGCCAAATGAGAATCTCCCTGGGTCTTTGGGGGCTGCTCCTCTCTGGGTTACAATTTCTCCTGGCAGGAAAGATAGGGGAGACAGTGTGCCAGAATAGCAGTGGGTTGGATTCTAACCCACGCATTCACTAGTACATGTATTCTGGAGGCAGTGGCTTAGACCGCTAGACCTCCTCAGGCCACCTGGGTTAGATGGTTAGACAGCTGTCAGCTGAGAACAGTAGAGGAAACCAACCGTGAAACATCTCCTCCTCCTCCTCCACCTCCTCCTCCTCCTCCTCCCCCACCCCCTCCCCCTCCTCCTCCACCTCCACCTCCACCTCTTCCTCCTCCTCCACCTCCTCCTCCTCCTCCCCCTCCTCCTCCACCTCATCCTCCTCCTCCTCACCCTCCTCCTCCTCCTCCCCCTCCTCCTCCTCCTCCTCCTCCTCCACCTCTTCCTCCTCCTCCACCTCCTCCTCCTCCTCCCCCTCCCCCTCCTCCTATACCTCCACCTCTTCCTCCTCCTCCACCTCCTCCTCCTCCCCCTCCTCCCCCTCCGCCTCCACCTCCTCCTCCTCCTCCACTTCCTCCTCCACCTCATCTGCCTCCTCCTCCTCCCCAATGTGTTGTTTTAGGTTGAGACTTCAAAGCATGAGCAACAGAATAAGCTGAGTGGTAATATTTGTTCTGGCTGGAGGACTGAACAGAAGAGTCTTTAAGTCAGTCATATTAGTTTGGGCTTTAGTTTGGCTTCAGATTGATTTGTGGTGTTGTTGCGACAAGTCTGTTATGTAGAAGTTATTGTTCAAAGGTTCTCTTTGAAGACCTGGTGGTTATGGTTGGTGAGGCTCATTAATTGCTGTTCAAGCGAATGTTGAGGAAGAACAAAGTTGTTTTTAGGTAAAGGCAATGAGGACAGTCACTCGTGTAATTTCTTACGTCTTGTTTAGGCCTATACTCTAAAAAGCATTTTTGATTGCGCTTCTCCATTGAGCATGCTTTTTAGTCCAAAACTAAACTTAATCCATGTCTGGGAAGGTCATTCCACTATGAATGATTGTTGCTCTGTCGCTGGTCCAGTAAAGATAAAAGGTTTGTAGGGTTCTGAGATAATCTAGCTAAGAACAGGATATTGTAGTCTGAAGTATCCTTGTGGTTGTCAGCTTATCAAGTGGACAGCTTCCTCTCACTGGAGTGTGATAGAGCCTGACCAAAACACTTTTATATTAATTTATTGGTCTTTAGTAACTACAGACCAGCCTGGGTCTTGGTCTTCAGTAACTACAGACCAGCCTGGGTCTTCAGTAACTACAGACCAGCCTGGGTCTTCAGTAGCTACAGACCAGCCTGGGTCTTCAGTAACTACAGACCAGCCTGGGTCTTCAGTAACTACAGACCAGCCTGGGTCTTCAGTAACTACAGACCAGCCTGGGTCTTGGTCTTCAGTAACTACAGACCAGCCTGGGTCTTCAGTAACTACAGACCAGCCTGGGTCTTGGTCTTCAGTAACTACAGACCAGCCTGGGTCTTCAGTAGCTACAGACCAGCCTGGGTCTTCAGTAACTACAGATCCGCCTGGGTATTGGTTTTCAGTAACTATAGACCTGCCTGGGTCTTGGTTTTCAGTAACTACAGACCAGCCTGGGTCTTCAGTAACTACAGACCAGCCTGGGTCTTCAGTAACTACAGACCAGCCTGGGTCTTGGTTTTTAGTAACTACAGACCTGCCTGGGTCTTGGTTTTCAGTAACTACAGACCAGCCTGGGTCTTGGTCTTCAGTAACTACAGACCAGCTTGAGTCTTCAGTAACTACAGACCAGCCTGGGTCTTCAGTAACTACAGACCAGCCTGGGTCTTCAGTAGCTACAGATCCGCCTGGGTCTTGGTTTTCAGTAACTACAGACCTGCCTGGGTCTTGGTTTTCAGTAACTACAGACCAGCCTGGGTCTTCAGTAACTACAGACCAGCCTGGGTCTTGGTTTTTAGTAAGTACAGACCTGCCTAGGTCTTGGTTTTCAGTAACTACAGAAAAGCCTGGGTCTTGGTCTTCAGTAACTACAGACCAGCTTGGGTCTTCAGTAACTACAGACCAGCCTGGGTCTTCAGTAACTACAGACCAGCCTGGGTCTTCAGTAGCTACAGATCCGCCTGGGTCTTGGTTTTCAGTAACTACAGACCTGCCTGGGTCTTGGTTTTCAGTAACTACAGACCAGCCTGGGTCTTCAGTAACTACAGACCAGCCTGGGTCTTCAGTAACTACAGACCAGCCTGGGTCTTGGTTTTTAGTAACTACAGACCTGCCTGGGTCTTGGTTTTCAGTAACTACAGACCAGCCTGGGTCTTGGTCTTCAGTAACTACAGACCAGCTTGGGTCTTCAGTAACTACAGACCAGCCTGGGTCTTCAGTAACTACAGACCAGCCTGGGTCTTCAGTAGCTACAGACCAGCCTGGGTCTTCAGTAACTACAGATCCGCCTGGGTATTGGTTTTCAGTAACTACAGACCTGCCTGGGTCTTGGTTTTCAGTAACTACAGACCAGCCTGGGTCTTCAGTAACTACAGACCAGCCTGGGTCTTCAGTAACTACAGACCAGCCTGGGTCTTGGTTTTTAGTAACTACAGACCTGCCTGGGTCTTGGTTTTCAGTAACTACAGACCAGCCTGGGTCTTGGTCTTCAGTAACTACAGACCAGCTTGGGTCTTCAGTAACTACAGACCAGCCTGGGTCTTCAGTAACTACAGACCAGCCTGGGTCTTCAGTAGCTACAGATCCGCCTGGGTCTTGGTTTTCAGTAACTACAGACCTGCCTGGGTCTTGGTTTTCAGTAACTACAGACCAGCCTGGGTCTTCAGTAACTACAGACCAGCCTGGGTCTTGGTTTTTAGTAACTACAGACCTGCCTAGGTCTTGGTTTTCAGTAACTACAGACCAGCCTAGGTCTTGGTCTTCAGTAACTACAGACCAGCTTGGGTCTTCAGTAACTACAGACCAGCCTGGGTCTTCAGTAACTACAGACCAGCCTGGGTCTTCAGTAGCTACAGATCCGCCTGGGTCTTGGTTTTCAGTAACTACAGACCTGCCTGGGTCTTGGTTTTCAGTAACTACAGACCAGCCTGGGTCTTCAGTAACTACAGACCAGCCTGGGTCTTCAGTAACTACAGACCAGCCTGGGTCTTGGTTTTTAGTAACTACAGACCTGCCTGGGTCTTGGTTTTCAGTAACTACAGACCAGCCTGGGTCTTGGTCTTCAGTAACTACAGACCAGCTTGGGTCTTCAGTAACTACAGACCAGCCTGGGTCTTCAGTAACTACAGACCAGCCTGGGTCTTCAGTAGCTACAGATCCGCCTGGGTCTTGGTTTTCAGTAACTACAGACCTGCCTGGGTCTTGGTTTTCAGTAGCTACAGACCAGCCTGGATCTTGGTCTTCAGTAACTACAGACCTGCCTGGGTCTTGGTTTTCAGTAGCTACAGACCAGCCTGGATCTTGGTCTTCAGTAACTACAGACCTGCCTGGGTCTTGGTTTACAGTAGCTACAGACCAGCCTGGATCTTGGTCTTCAGTAGCTACAGACCAGCCTGGGTCTTCAGTAACTACAGACCAGCCTGGGTCTTGGTCTTCAGTAGCTACAGACCAGCCTGGATCTTGGTCTTCAGTAACTACAGACCAGCCTGGGTCTTCAGTAACTACAGACCAGCCTGTGTCTTCAGTAACTACAGACCAGCCTGGGTGCCAGTAGTATTTTTCTGCTCTCTTGGAGTTGACAAGAGAACAAACAGATCTGGGATCAGGCTAGCTACAGAGGAGTGTGCCATGCACTGTAAAAAGGTACTGAATTGTAAAAGAGTAAAATGTAAAAGGTAATGTTAGGAATGTTTTGCTATCCTTTCTACCAGTATCCCACATCCTTTCTACCAGTATCCCACATCCTTTCTACCAGTATCCCACATCCTTTCTACCAGTATCCCACATCCTTTCTACCAGTATCCCAGTATCCCAGTCAGTCAGCCTATATCATACAGTGGTCTTTCCCTGACACCCTCCCAGCCAGTTCACCAGATGACTGTTTTTTGTGTCCCAAATGGCACTTCCTTTTTAAACCCATAGGGCTCTGGTTAAAAGTAGCACATTAAATAGGCTTTAGGGTGTGATTTGGAACAGAGCCTGTGAGTGTGATCTGAGGGAGTCAGTCTGTGCCGTTACTCCACTTTGCCTCCTCCTGCCACCTGTGCTGCTGCTGCTGCGTGGGGAAGACAGTGTCTTTTGTGTTAGCAGAGGCCGGGGCTGAGTCGTCCCCACAACAGGGGGTACATGTAGGGGTCATGACAGGTGGTTCCTACACTTCCTGAGGGTGTGTAGTAAAATACATGGGAGTGTGTGTCTGTGTGTGTCTGTGTGTGTGTGTGTGTGTGTCTGTGTGTGTGTGTGTAGCGGCTGTTCTAGGAACAGCTAGGGCTAGATCCCCCCTTACCTCCAGACGATGTCTGTTCACAAAGCCACTAGAGATAGTCAGTTCACTACTTCTGTATGTAACAGACTGGGGAGTTTGATATACATTGCATTTATTGTACGATATTTGCTTCATTGAGAGGTTATCCCTAATGAGTAAAGACCGTGAAATTATCCTACATGTAAAAACACTTTGGAATAGTTGAATGTAGACTAAGTTGGTCCTACCTTTCTGCACCCATTATCAACATGTGGTTAGAAAACACCCCAAAGTAGAGGTTAGTGTGTGTGTGCTTGTGTGTATAGCTGTGTGTGTGTGTGTGTGTGTGTGTGCTTGTGTGTATAGCTGTGTGTGTATTTGTTCACGAGGTCATCAATCTAGAGATCTCGGTGCCCAAAATACATGACACCAACATGGGTGATAACATGACAGCACCATGGGTGATAAACATGCCACCACCATGGGTGAGAAAGAGAAGAGACCCAACTAGAGTCATGTCTGAGACCGGGGAATACGTCTCTGTCTACCTCCCAAATGACACACCATTACCTATCTACCGCACTACTTTTGGACAACCAGGACCCATAGGTCAAAAGTCTGGTGAAATATACTGTACTATATAGGAAATAGGGTGCTATTTGGGATGTAGTCCTTGACTTCTTCTGTGGTATCTTATCAAAGACTGCTGGGTTAGATGTGAAACACTCCCACTAATGTATGGGTGACTCCCAGGCTCCCTGGTGGGGGGTGGGAGGGATAGGAGGGGGTAGGAGGAAGGGGAGAGGGGGTAGGAGGGGGTAGGAGGGAGGGGAGAGGGGGTAGGAGGGGGTAGGAGGGAGGGGAGAGGGGGTAGGAGGGGGTAGGAGGGAGGGGAGAGGGGGTAGGAAGGAGGGTAGGAGGGGGTAGGAGGGAGGGGAGAGGGGGTAGGAGGGGGTAAAAGGGAAGAGAGAGGGGGTAGGAAGGAGGGTAAAGGCCAGAGGAGTCCTGCGTGTTGTGTGTTCTCAAGGCTATCTGAGGAGAGTGAGAGAGAGAGAGAGAGAGAGAGAGAGAGAGTCTCTGCAGACACTGCAGCCTACTGCTGCCATAGGGATCTGTTATTCAAGACTTGACCTGTAAGTACAAGCAAGTTTTTAGTCTTGTATTTCTGTATACTAGTGTATATTTGCTGTTGATTTCATCATGCCTACTGTACGTTGAATTATACAAAGGAGGCTTTATGGTTTTAGAGGGATTCCTGGAAACCGGGACAGTTCGTACATTGTGGTTTCATGAAAAAGGAAGCTGTGTAGCGTGTGATGTATGGTGTTCATATACATTGAGTCAGAGAGTGGCTCTACTCTACGCTATTCTCATGTGTTATTTGAGTGGAGAAGCAGAATGTGTCTGTTGAGACGCTGTTAAGACGAAGGCTCTGGTCTGGTCTGGGTTTCTTCAGCTGTTGGCTTCAAATCCCACCATCTACTGGCCACAATGACTGTCTTATGGTTCTGCCCAGGGAGATCTGTTCCTGTCTCCCCTGACTGAGTCGTTCACACTACTGAGATGTAACTCATTTATTCACTTCTTATGGTCTGGGGAGATTTTCATGGTCACTGTGTTTTCCCTTCTGCTTTGTTTGCTCTTTGGGGTTCAGGCCGGGTCTCTGTAAAGTCTCTGTGACAATGGCAGTTGGGTGGCCGGGTGGAACACTGTGGGGCTAATAACTGAGGTGGGACCGAGGTGTCACATTCCACAGCTGTGTGTGTGTGTGTGTGTATGTGTGTGTGTGTGTATGTGTGTGTGTGTGTGTGTGTGTGTGTGTGTTTGTTTGTGTGTATGTGTTTGAATGTGTGTATGTGTTTGTGTGTGTGTGTATTTTGTGTGTGTGTGTGTATGTGTGTGTGTTTGTGTGTGTGTGTATGTGTGTATATGTGTGTGTGTGTGTGTGTTTGTGTGTGTGTGTGTCTGTGTGTGTGTGTGTGTATGTGTTTGTATGTGTGTATGTGTTTGTGTATGTGTGTGTGTTTGCGTGTGTCTGTGTGTGTGTCTGTGTGTGTGTCTGTGTGTATGTGTGTGTATGTATGTGTGCAGGGGCGGCCTGTTCAATAGGGCGATATGGGCGACGCACTGCCAAACGGGAAAAGGAAGGGATTTTTTTTCTAATCAATTATATCACGGCAACAGTAGTTATCAGTGTTGTAATCTATACGTCTGATCTGCCACAGTGCCACACTGCCACTAAATGTCGAATCAGGCTAAAGTCGTGCTTCAAATGGCTCCCCCCCCTTTTGGGGCGATTTCAGTCAGGTTGAAAATCGCCCAGAAGTCTGTCATAGACTCCCATGTAAAATCTATTTTTTTCAAATTTCAGAGCCTTCAATACAATCTCAATGGGTGTCTGTGGGCTTGCACTTACGCGCTTTCGTCATACGTTACGTAACCATGAACGTAACTGAGAAAAGAGTGGATTGTTTGAAAGAAGTTCCTTTTTGTCGGCGAACAAATGAAGATAAATTGGCAACGAAACAATTAGGACCTCCCAGACCAAATTTAATAATTCAACAGGTTTCTACTAAAGGCGGAAAGTCCTACACCCGAGGATTTTCCAAAAATTGGTACGAACGAAAAAAGACATTGCCACTCACTCAACTGGATGACGAGGGATACAGGCTAGCTGTCCGCCGCCACAACGATGAGGTTAGTGTTGATAATCACAAGTTTACTGGAGAACCAACTGAGACCAAGTAGAGACTTTGGACAGGGTGGATATGGTGTAATAAAGGCAGTTTATTCAGAGGTAAATATATCTGGAATCGCGTTCACGGACCCGTTCGTCAAACTCTTAGGGAGCTATAAATTAAGCCCCATTACTTACCATATCAGATAAGAGAAATTGCTGCAGCTACATATATTTTACATCCTGGCCCTACATAGTTCACTATTTGCATCACTTACCAAAATATTACATGTGGTCATATATGCTTGGAAAGTGGAGATGCCATAGAACGTCAAAAAAGTAAACATTGCTGGAGACACATTGCCGTTTTGGAGAAGACATCGCGTTTGCTAGCGAAGAGATTTGTTGTGGCAAATGAACTTGGGCTGGGAATTGCCAGGAACCTCACGATAAGATATATGCATCAGCATTGCGAGTCTCATGATTCTATACGTATTGCGATTCGATACTGTGATTTTATTGCGCACCATATGTCTGTTGCAGAGGGATCAGAAAGCCATGAGAACGAGATTTGATCAGTCATGGAAATAAAAGTGCTGAAAACAAATTGGCTCCCAATGTGAAAAGATTGAGAACAAGCTATGAAGGAACAATAATGGTGTTTTGGTGCAGGTACAGCCAACTAGCGCTAAAATATTGCGATATTGTCAATACAGTATATCGTAAAGTATCACTATGTAACTCGATTTCTTTCACCCCAATCCCTCAAATTAACGGTAAATAACTGAATTGTTTGCCCCACATTTAGCTAAGATGATTAGCTAGCCAGCTAAAATGTTTTATTTAGTTAGCAGTCGCATCTACAATAGTTTACTGTCAATAACATGTCTCCAAAAATGACGTGGTGTCTCCAATTGTGTTGACATTTTACAATTGCAATGCGCATCCATGAGTATCCACTTTCTGTAGCTCAGCTGGTAGAGCATGGTGCTTGTAACGCCAAGGTAGTGGGTTCGATCCCCGGGACCACCCATACACAAAAATGTATGCACGCATGACTATAAGTCGCTTTGGATAAAAGCGTCTGCTAAATGGCATATTATTATTATTATTATTATTATTATCTGAAGAGAGCCCCGAAACATTGTGTGCAGACATTTTATGCAATAAATGAAGTAGGTTCAATCTAGTAGTTCTGATCTTCTGATTGGTCCTGATGAGTTGGGCGAGGTCACCTCCAGGCTACTGTCACTGTTGCATTGGCTCTGAGTCGGGTTCTCTGTCTTCAAATGTTCAGCCTAAGAGAGGGGATTTGTGTGTGTGTGTGTGTGTGTGTGTGTGTGTGTGTTTAACAGTGATGATGTGTGTGTGTGTGTGTGTTTAACAGTGATGATGTGTGTGTGTGTGTGTTTGTGTGTGTGTGTGTCCTCAGAGCAAGAACTCGTGAGTTGGAAGAACTGAGAGGCCTATGGCGTGGGTGTTGTCCTTGGCCACCTGCTGACAAGGCTGACAAGATAGGACCCTTTTGTCCATTGTTATTGGATAGGAACAGAACTTATAACCAGCTCCTGACCTAAATAGATCTTAGCACAACATTTTACTCAACATATCATATTTCATATTCACTATAACAAATATATTTACTACGACATTAGCAAGAACCGCCACATCCTCAGCCGGCTAATCCAGTGTGTGAAGTTTTGCGGAGTGTTTGAGTTAGCTTTGCGAGGCAAAGATGAAACTGAGGGCTCCACCAACCCTGGTAAGCCAACACTTTTGAGATCAGTCAATAAATGCTTCTGGTATTGACTTATATGCTGCCCCTGTCTTCATGTTGTTGCTGGACATATCTTTTTTTAAATGTGTGTAGGTCACCTAAATCATCAGAAAAATTGCCCCTCCTGAGAATTTTTTCAGGAGCCGCCACTGTATGTGTGTGTGTATGTGTGTGTGTGTGTGTGTGTGTGTGTGTGTGTGTGTGTGTGTGTGTGTGTGTGTGTGTGTGTGTGTGTGTGTGTGTGTGCTCGTGTGTGTGTGTGTGTGGTGGACTAAATAGTAGCCACTTCACCACTAACTGACCCTAGAACACTTCCATGATCCTGTGAATTAATGCAGTAGTGGGGTCTGTGTGTGTGTGTGTGTGTGTGTGTGTGTGTGTGTGTGTGTGTGTGTGTGTGTGTGTGTGTGTGTATCCGTGCGTTTGTATAGACCACTTGTAATTTACTGGAAAATAGAAAAAGTAACATTTAGCTACCAACGTATCTGATACTAAATAACCCAGTGTTGCCTTCCCCTACTGTAAGAATGGCTCTGTCAGAAGTTTTCCCTGTAGGACAGCTGTCAGCAGTTAACTGAAGTTATGATGATGATGATCAAGGTTAAGTCCTAAATGTCACCTTATTCCCTATGTAGTGCACTACTTTTAACCAATGCCCATATGGTGCCATTTGGGACTGAGCCCAGGCTGTGTCTCTCTTGTCATCTGTGTAATTTGTCCCCCAGATAACTATCAGATCCTCTGCCCCCACCGGGACGCCCCAGATAACTATCAGGTCCTCTGGCCCCACCGGGACGCCCCAGATAACTATCAGATCCTCTGGCCCCCCCACGGGACGCCCCAGATAACTATCAGATCCTCTGGCCCCACCGGGACGCCCCAGATAACTATCAGATCCTCTGGCCCCCCCACGGGACGCCGCAGATAACTATCAGATCCTCTGGCCCCACCGGGACGCCCCAGATAACTATCAGATCCTCTGCCCCCACCGGGACGCCCCAGATAACTATCAGATCCTCTGCCCCCCCCCCACGGGACGCCCCAGATAACTATTAGATCCTCTGGCCCCCCCACGGGACGCCCCAGATAACTATCAGATCCTCTGGCCCCCCCACGGGACGCCCCAGATAACTATCAGATCCTCTGGCCCCCCCGGGACGCCCCAGATAACTATCAGATCCTCTGGCCCCACCGGGACGCCCCAGATAACTATCAGATCCTCTGGCCCCACCGGGACGCCCCAGATAACTATCAGATCCTCTGGCCCCACCGGGACGCCCCAGATAACTATCAGATCCTCTGCCCCCACCGGGACGCCCCAGATAACTATCAGATCCTCTGGCCCCACCGGGACGCCCCAGATAACTATCAGATCCTCTGGCCCCACCGGGACGCCCCAGATAACTATCAGATCCTCTGGCCCCACCACGGGACGGCACTATCTGTTGTTTCCCATCTCACAAATACTGTTTACAGGAGTAGCCGGTGTAAATTAGGTTTATTTTGAGCAGCCCCTGGTGGAACTGTTTGACGGGAACTTCTAATGTTTGTCTTATAGGACAACAACACGTGTAGATTATACCTTCGGAAAGTATTGAGACCCCTTGACTTTTTACAGGCTTTTTCTAAAATTGATTTAATATTTTTTTCCCCTCATCAATCTACACACAATACCCCATAATGACAAAGCAAAAACAGGTTTTTAGAAATGTTTGCTAATTTATTACAAATAAAAAAAGGAAATATGAGTATTCAGACCCTTTACTCAGTACTTTGTTGAAGCACCTTTGGTAGCGATTACAGCCTTGAGTCTTCTTGGGTATGACGCTACAAGCTTGGCACACCAGTATTTGAGGAGTTTCTCCCATTCTTCTCTGCAGATCCTCTCAAGCTCTGTCAGGTTGGATGGGGAGCGTTGCTGCACAGCTATTTTCAGGTCTCTCCAGAGATGTTCGATCGGGTTCAAGTCGGGCTTTGGCTGGGCCACTCGACATTCAGAGACTTGTCCCGAAACCACTCCTGCATTGTCTTGGCTGTGTGCTTAGGGTCTTTGCCCTGTTGGAAGGTGAACCTTCGCCCCAGTCTGAGGTCCTGAGCGTTCTGGAGCAGGTTTTCATCAAGGATCTGTCTGTACTTTGCTCTATTAATCTTTGCCTCGATCCTGACTAGTCTCCCAGTCCCTGCCGCTGAAAAACATCCCCAAAGCATGATGCTACCACCACCATGCTTCACCGTAGGGATGGTGCCAGGTTTCCTCCAGACGTGACGCTTGGCATTCAGGCCAAAGAATTCAATCAGACCAGAGAATCTTGTTTCTCATGGTCTGAGAGTCTTTAGGTGCCTTTTGGCAAACTCCAAGCGGGCTGTCATGTGCCTTTTACTGAGGAGTGGCTTCCGTCTGGCCACTCTACCATAAAGGCCTGATTGGTGGAGTGCTGCAGAGATGGTTGTCCTTCTGGAAGGTTCTCCTATCTCCACAGAGGAACTCTAGAGCTCTGTCAGAGTGACCATCGGGCTCTTGGTCACCTCCCTGACCAAGGCCCTTCTCCCCCGTTTGCTCAGTTTGGCCGGGCGGCAAGCTCTAGGAAGAGCCTTGGTGGTTCCAAACTTCTTCCATTTAAGAATGATGGAGGCCACTGTGTTCTTGGGGACCTTCAATACTGCAGAAATGTTTTGGTACCCTTCCCCAGATCTGTGCTTCGACACAATCGTGTCTCGGAGCTCTACGGACAATTCCTTCAACCTCATGGCTTGGTTTTTGCTCTGACATGCACTGTTAGCTGTGGGACGTTATATAGACAGGTGTGTGCCTTTCCAAATCATGTCCAATCAATTGAATTTACCACAGGTGGACTCCAATCAAGTTGTAGAAACATCTCAAGGTTGATCAATGGAAACAGGATGCACCTGTTTCCAAATCATGTCCAATCAATTGAATTTACCACAGGTGGACTCCAATCAAGTTGTAGAAACATCTCAAGGTTGATCAATGGAAACAGGATGCACCTGAGTTCAATTTCAAGTCTCATAGCAAAGGGTCTGAATAATTATGTAAATAAGGTATTTCTGTTTTTTATTTTTAATACATTTGCTAAAGTTTCTAAAAACGCTTTGTCATTATGGGGTATTGTGTGTAGATTGCTGAAGATTATAATTTTTTTAATCCATTGTAGAATAAGGCTGTAACGTAACAAAATGTGGAAAAGGTCAAGGGGTCTGAATACTTTCCCAAGGCACTGTACACACAATAGCACCTTTATATCTCTCAGAGTCTCTGCAGAAAGAAACCCAAACAGATTCTTCCAAAATATACAATATATAACTGATGTTAGTTTCTTTCATACCCTTTCATATCAAGAGTTTAATGACTTAGGATAACAATATAGCAACAATACTGATTTATATCTATCATTTATTTATTCAGGAGTTCACATCAAGATTAGCGAATATATTTCCCCAATGAGACCAGACTATATTATGAAAGCAATTAAATATATTATCTGTGTGTTTATGTTAGAAATGTATGTTTACTGTTTTGTCCCAGTGAATTAAAAGACAAGCTCCTAAAGCAAACATAGCCTTTAAATATAGACAGAAGCTGTGTCCCAAATTCCCTTTATAGCTCACTACTCTGGTAGAGCTCTGGTCAAATGTAGCTCAGCATGTAGGGAATAGGGTGCCATTTGGAACTCAGCGGCTTCCCCTAGTGGCCAGAGGAGAGAAGAGGCCAGTGGCCACACACACTCCTGGGACTCAGGGGGGAGATAGGGGGAGGAGGGGGAAGATGGGGGAGGAGGGGGGAGATGGGGGGGAGGTGAGGGGGGGGGGAAGGGGGGACATAGGGGGAGGAGGGGAGATAGGGGGAGAAGGGGGGACATAGGGGGAGGAGGCGGTAAGATAGGGGGCGGACGTGGTTTGTTATTACGTGCTCAAAATACATATCTGATGGAAAAAAGGGGAAGGGGACGGGAGTGAGGTCATAATTGTTTTCCGTTTTGGAGATAGCAGCAGTATGGTGAACGTATGTTATAAATCCCAAGCTGATGACCCATCTCCACTAACCTCTATTTCACACAAAGATCCCATTCGTACCACCTTCACAGCCTTTCCTGAACCAGAATTTACTATGTTTAGGTTAGGGAGCAGTTGGGAACAGATTTAAGAGGCATAGTATGCACCTTTGACAGACTGTCAGTTGTCACATTCCATAAACACCAAAGACAAGCTTGCTGTGATGCCGTCTCTCTGTCTGCTGCGTTTCTAAGTGCTTTTAATGATGGCGGTGAGGTGATGATGTTGAGGTCAAGGACACAAACTGCTCTGTGAAACAGCAGCTGCATGTGTAGAGAAACGGATCATCTGAAGAGATTTTATTTGTCAGGTGGGTTTGATTAGTCAAGTTAACTCGAAAACATATTTTTTTACTTGTCAGGTTGACTAAAAAAAGAATTGCTGACAACAACGTCACTTCTTGAGTGAAAGGCAGTAATGAAGTCTAATCTGTTTTGAACACGTCACATCTGTCTTCCTGAGCGGGGAGATGTCCTACATATGCCACTGGTGTGTCAGGGACAATTTAAGGATTAGGGCTCTCCCCACCCCCAAACAGATTTAAAGGAGCACCGTTGTAGTGTCTGACCTGCAACCGCTGACCAGTGCTATGCTGAAGTCTTCTTCTCTTTCTCTGACCAGTGCTATGCTGAAGTCTTCTTCTCTTTCTCTGACCGATGCTATGCTGAAGTCTTCTTCTCTTTCTCTGACCAATGCTATGCTGAAGTCTTCTTCTCTTTCTCTGACCGATGATATGCTGAAGTCTTCTTCTCTTTCTCTGACCAATGCTATGCTGAAGTCTTCTTCTCTTTCTCTGACCAATGCTATGCTGAAGTCTTCTTCTCTTTCTCTGACCGATGCTATGCTGAAGTCTTCTTCTCTTTCTCTGACGGATGCTATGCTGAAGTCTTCTTCTCTTTCTCTGACCGATGCTATGCTGAAGTCTTCTCTTTCTCTGACCGATGCTATGCTGAAGTCTTCTTCTCTTTCTCTGACCGATGCTATGCTGAAGTCTTCTTCTCTTTCTCTGACCGATGCTATGCTGAAGTCTTCTTCTCTTTCTCTGACCGATGCTATGCTGAAGTCTTCTTCTCTTTCTCTGACCGATGCTATGCTGAAGTCTTCTTCTCTTTCTCTGACCGATGCTATGCTGAAGTCTTCTTCTCTTTCACTCCCCAACTCCTTCTGAAAAACAGCAGAATAAGCTGAAACCCTGGTCCATGTGTTAGGACAAAGACCCCATAGGGGAGAGGGGGGCTGTTGGGGGTCAGGGAAGGGGGCGTTGATGGTCTGAGTTGTACCCCTGCTGGGCAGTGAAGCAAAGAGAGAGGGAGGTGGAGAGAGGGGTATTGTTGTTCTGGTCAGGTCAGGTTGTGTGTTTTCTGAATGGCCAAGGGAAGTTGCATTGGTATGCATAAATCCAGCCGGGAGAGAGAGCAAGAGAGAGGCTTCAGTGGCAGAGTAGCAAAGGGGAGGGAGGGGGTGCTTTTGTTGAGGGAGGAGGGAGGGAGGGGTGTAGCGGGGAACTGAGCTCGCTGCCTCTCTCACGCTCCCTCTGGAGTTTAGTCTAACACTGGCTGCCCTGCCCTGCACTACAGGAGAGAGAACAAGCGAGAGAGAGAGAGAGAGAGAGAGAGGGACAGAGAGAGGGACAGAGAGAGGGACAGAGAGAGGGACTGAGAGAGGGACGGAGAGAGGGACAGTAGAGGGGTGAAACTGGCGTGTCTCTGGACATGTCTCTGGACATGCCAGTCCTACAGCAATGACTCAGCCGTCACCCACTGGACTTACACTGGATTTTATCTTTGGTGCTTGATGTGGCTTTTCTTCTTACCTAAATGTTGTCACTGGACAAAATGCACTCCCGAGCCAAGTCCAGGAGCTGTGACAACTACCTGAGCATTAAGGTAAGAAGACTTGGAGAATGGCCATCTAAAGTCACATGTGTTTTATTTTCTGGTGTTATTGAATTAAGACTAAACCTGGTATCCTAAAGTGAAGTTTAAATCCTGTTAGTAAGTTAATGTTAATGTCACAATTCAGTTCTGACCTGTGGGTTCTCTAAAACAGCATGTGTTTCATGCAAATCATCGACTTAACAGACTGGTACACGGACCTCTGGAGATTTACAACAGCTTTCAGACTTTTGACTTTATTCAATTCAGTTGATTGTCCCTGCAAACTGGCTTTCATATCCTCACTTACTTTCCAGTAGATTATTGATTTTATTCAGTAGAGGTGAGCTACATGTCTGTTGTCTGGCTGTCTGCCTGTAGACGCTGCCCCAAACAGTCAGAAAAGTGTCTTTACTTCACAGATATCTAAGCAGCTGATATTTTAGTGTCTGAGTGTTTGTGTGTGTGTGTGTGTGTGTGTGTGTTTGTATGTATGTGAGTGTATCTGTGTGTGTGTGTGTGTGTGTGTGTGTTTGTATGTATGTAAGTGTATCTGTGTGTGTGTGTGTGTGTGTGTGTTTGTATGTATGTGAGTGTATCTGTGTGTGTGTGTGTGTTTGTGTGTTTGTATGTATGTGAGTGTATCTGTGTGTGTGTGTGTGTGTGTGTGTGTCTGTGTGCGTGTCTGTGTGTCTGTGTGTGTGTGTCTGTGTGTGTGTGTGAAGGATTTTTCTGTCCTGGTCTGTAACCTAAGCAGCAAGCTGCAGGATAGACTCTGAGTGCAGAGTAACCTGACAGTAACCTGACACTAACCTGACAGTAACCTGACACTAACCTGACAGTAACCTGACAGTAACCTGACACTAACCTGACAGTAACCTGACACTAACCTGACACTAACCTGACAGTGACCTGACAGTAACCTGACAGAGACCTGACAGTAACCTGACAGTAACCTGACACTAACCTGACAGTGACCTGACACTAACCTGACAGTAACCTGACAGTAACCTGACAGTGACCTGACAGTAACCTGACAGTAACCTGACAGTAACCTGACAGAGACCTGACACTAACCTGACACTAACCTGACAGTGACCTGACACTAACCTGGCAGTAAACTGACAGTAACCTGACAGTGACCTGACAGTAACTTGACAGTAACTTGACAGTGACCTGACAGTAACTTGACAGTAACTTGACAGTAACCTGACAGTAACCTGACAGTAACCTGACAGTAACTTGACAGTAACCTGACAGTAACCTGACAGTAACCTGACAGTAACTTGACAGTAACCTGACAGTGACCTGACAGTAACCTGACAGTAACCTGACAGTAACCTGACAGAGACCTGACACTAACCTGACAGTGACCTGACAGTAACCTGACAGTAACCTGACAGTAACCTGACAGAGACCTGACACTAACCTGACACTAACCTGACAGTGACCTGACACTAACCTGGCAGTAAACTGACAGTAACCTGACAGTGACCTGACAGTAACTTGACAGTAACTTGACAGTGACCTGACAGTAACTTGACAGTAACTTGACAGTAACCTGACAGTAACCTGACAGTGACCTGACAGTAACCTGACAGTAACCTGACACTAACCTGACAGTGACCTGACAGTGACCTGACACTAAACTGACAGTAACCTGACAGTGACCTGACAGTAACTTGACAGTAACCTGACAGTAACCTGACAGTGACCTGACAGTAACTTGACAGTGACCTGACAGTAACTTGACAGTAACTTGACAGTAACTTGACAGTGACCTGACACTAAACTGACAGTAACCTGACAGTGACCTGACAGTAACTTGACAGTAACCTGACAGTAACCTGACAGTGACCTGACAGTAACTTGACAGTGACCTGACAGTAACTTGACAGTAACCTGACAGTAACCTGACAGTGACCTGACAGTAACTTGACAGTGACCTGACAGTAACTTGACAGTAACTTGACAGTAACTTGACAGTGACCTGACACTAAACTGACAGTAACCTGACAGTGACCTGACAGTAACTTGACAGTAACCTGACAGTAACCTGACAGTGACCTGACAGTAACTTGACAGTGACCTGACAGTAACCTGACAGTGACCTGACACTAACCTGACAGTAACCTGACAGTAACCTGACAGTGACCAGACAGTAACTTGACAGTAACCTGACAGTAACCTGACAGTGACCAGACAGTAACTTGACAGTAACCTGACAGTAACCTGACAGTAACCTGACAGTAACCTGACAGTAACCTGACAGTGACCAGACAGTAACCTGACAGTAACCTGACAGTAACCTGACAGTAACTTGACAGTAACCTGACAGTAACCTGACAGTGACCTGACAGTGACCAGACAGTAACTTGACAGTAACTTTACAGTAACCTGACAGTGACCTGACAGTGACCAGACAGTAACCTGACAGTAACTTGACAGTAACCTGACAGTAACCTGACAGTAACTTGACAGTAACTTGACACTAACCTGACACTAACCTGACAGTGACCTGACACTAACCTGACAGTAAACTGACAGTAACCTGACAGTAACCTGACAGTAACCTGACAGTAACCTGACAGTAACCTGACAGTAACCTGACAGAGACCTGACAGTAACCTGACAGTAAACTGACAGTAACCTGACAGTAACCTGACAGTAACCTGACAGTAACTTGACAGTAACCTGACAGTAACCTGACAGAGACCTGACAGTAACCTGACAGTAAACTGACAGTAACCTGACAGTAACCTGACAGTAACCTGACAGAGACCTGACAGTAACCTGACAGTAAACTGACAGTAACCTGACAGTAACCTGACAGTAACCTGACAGAGACCTGACAGTAACCTGACAGTAACCTGACAGTA
>NW_028159162.1:2500-27500 GCF_964263955.1 Coregonus lavaretus
CTATCCAGTTTCACCTGCTCCCCTCTCCAGGCCAACCCCTCATCCTGGGTTACCCATGGCTCCGCCGGCACAACCCTCAGCTCGACTGGGTGACCGGGGTGATCAGGGAGTGGGGAGAGGACTGCCACCGAACCTGCCTGCTTGCTGCCGCACTACCCCCTCAGCCAGTACCTACTAACTCCGCTCCTGACCTCTCCAATGTCCCAGAATGCTACCATGGTCTCAGAGAGGTGTTTAACAAAGCAAGAGCCACATCTCTGCCCCCTCACCGACCGTACGACTGTGCCATCGACCTCCTCCCTGGAACAGCTCCTCCAAGGGGTCGTCTTTATTCGTTGTCTGCTCCTGAAAGAAAGTCCATGGAGGACTACATCAATGGCTCTCTGTCCGCAGGATTAATCCGTTCATCTTCATCTCCTGCTGGTGCTGGCTTCTTCTTTGTGGGGAAGAAGGACGGATCTCTTCGCCCCTGCATCGACTACAGGGGACTCAACGACATCACAGTGAAAAACCGTTACCCTCTGCCTCTGCTCACCTCTGCTTTTGAGTTGCTCCAGGGAGCCACTGTTTTTACCAAGTTGGATCTCAGAAACGCTTACCACCTAGTGCGGATCCGGGAGGGAGATGAATGGAAAACCGCATTCAATACACCAACAGGCCACTACGAGTATCTGGTTATGCCTTTTGGCCTCACCAATGCTCCTGCTGTGTTCCAGGCTCTAGTGAATGATGTACTGCGGGACATGTTAAACAAGTTTGTCTTCGTTTACCTGGATGACATCTTAATCTACTCCAGAAACCTGTCTGAACACACCCGCCATGTCCAGCAAGTCCTTCATCGTCTTCTGGAGAATTCCCTCTACGCCAAGGCAGAGAAATGTGAGTTTCACGTCAAGACAGTGGCCTTCCTGGGGTACATAGTGGCAGAGGGAAGTATCCAAATGGATCCTGCCAAAGTATCAGCAGTCACTTCATGGCCAGTTCCGGAGAACAGAAAGAAGCTGCAACAGTTTCTGGGGTTTGCTAACTTCTATAGGAAGTTTATCCGGAACTACAGTACCGTTGCTGCCCCTCTCACTGCTCTAACCAGCACCAAGCAACCCTTCACCTGGACCCCAGCAGCCGACAAAGCCTTCAGTACCCTCAAGGTGAGGTTCACCTCCGCTCCCATCCTCCAGATGCCTGATGTGGACCGGCAATTCATTGTGGAGGTGGACGCCTCGGATGTGGGAGTTGGTGCTGTGATTTCTCAGTGGGCTGCGGAGGATAGGAAGCTCCATCCCTGTGCCTTTTTCTCACGTCGGTTGTCCCCCTCTGAGTGCAATTACGACATAGGGAACCGTGAGCTGCTGGCTGTGAAGCTTGCCTTGGAGGAGTGGCGTCACTGGCTGGAGGGGTCCACCATTCCATTTCTCGTTTGGACCGATCATAAGAACTTGGAGTACATCCGCACGGCCAAACGGTTGAACTCCAGGCAGTCCCGCTGGGCCCTGTTCTTCACCAGGTTTAATTTCACTCTGTCATACCGGCCTGGATCACGCAACACCAAGCCAGACGCCCTCTCCCGTCAATTCCAGAAGGATGACACCCCCTCCAAGGACCCTGTGTCGATTCTGCCAAGTCCCTGCATCGTTGCAGCTCTGACCTGGGCTGTTGAGGAACAGGTGCTGGAGGCTCTCCGTAACCAGCCAGGTCCCAGCACTTGCCCAGCTGACCGCCTTTTTGTCCCCGAAGACCTGAGGTCCCAGGTCGTTCAGTGGGGACATGACTCCCGCCTAGCTTGTCACCCTGGCTCCACCCGCACTTACAACCTGCTCGCCCAGAGGTTCTGGTGGCCCTCTCTGAGGAAGGATGTACGGGAATTCGTCCAAGCCTGCCCCATCTGCAACCAACACAAGTCGTCCTGCCAGCCCCCAGCCGGATTGCTGCAGCCCCTGCCTGTGCCCAGACGTCCCTGGTCTCACATCGCCCTTGACTTTGTCACGGGGCTGCCCCCTTCAAGTGGCATGACCGTCATTCTCACCATCGTTGACCGTTTCAGCAAGATGGCACACTTCATTCCCCTCCCCAAGCTCCCAACCGCCAAGGAGACCGCCCAGGTGGTCCTGGAACACGTCTTCCGGATCCACGGACTGCCAAGGGATGTAGTTTCTGACCGTGGTCCACAATTCTCCTCCGCTTTTTGGAAGGAGTTCTGTCACCTGCTGGGAGCCACAGTCAGTCTGACTTCCGGATTCCATCCCCAATCCAATGGGCAGTCAGAGCGGGCTAATCAGGAGCTCGAGAAGGCACTGCGATGCATGACTTCACGCAACCCCCACTCCTGGTCGCAGCAATTGACATGGGTGGAGTACGCACACAATTCTCTGACCTGCTCTGCCATCGGTATGTCCCCTTTCCAATGTGTTTATGGATACCAGCCTCCTCTATTTGCCAGCCAGGAGGAGGAGGTTACTTGCCCATCTGCACTTGCTTTTGCCCGTCGATGTCGCCGCACCTGGTCACAAGCCCGAGCCACACTCCTCAGATCCGTTGCCAGCTACACTACCGGGGCCAACCGTCGGAGAATTCCTGCTCCCACCTACCATGTTGGTCAAAGGGTGTGGTTGTCATCGAAGAACCTGCCACTCAGGGTGGAGTCGCAGAAGCTGGCACCTCGGTTCATTGGCCCATTCCCTATCATAAGAGTGATTAGCCCAACTGCTGTCCGGCTCCAACTGCCTAATTCCCTGAGGGTGCACCCCACTTTCCATGTGTCTAAGATTAAGCCCATCCATGAGAGTCCGCTGGTCCCTGCTGCGCCTGGTCCTCCTCCTCCACGGCTCGTCGATGGTGGTCTGGTTTACACCGTCCGCCGCCTGCTTCGGTCCAGACGGAGGGGTAGGGGTCTCCAGTACCTCATTGACTGGGAGGGCTATGGACCTGAGGAAAGGACCTGGGTGCCAGCTAGTCGGATTGTGGATAGGACTCTCATCACCGCTTTCCACCAACGGCATCCTGATCAACCTGCAATCCGTAGGGGCCGCCCCAGAGGGGTCCCTAACCGTCCGGCCCGCTCGGCTTCCTGTCCTGTGCCTGATCCTGTCTCGGGACCTGTCCCATCTCCCGACCACGGCCCTCCGGCTTCCTCCGAGGATGAGGACGTTCACTCGGACCGTTCGGAGGAGTTCTAGCCCTCCTCCGGCTCCCCTCCTCCCGCCCGGCGTGGTGTTGCTCTTGGGACTTCTGGGGCCGTCCCTTGGGGGGGGGGGTTCTGTCATGGGCCTCTCACTCCACCGGGTTACCACCTTAATTTTCTTCCACTCTGCTCACCACTCTCTCTACTCAGCCTAACTAGCTCCACCTGTCCCTGCTCTGCTCTGCTCTAATTACTCTGCCAGCTGCGCTGCATTACCCACTACCTCTCCCAGTATTTAAGGCCCTGTCTTTCAGCTCTCCGGTGTCAGATCGTCTGCAAAGCTCACACCCGGAACCTGTTTGCTCGCGCTTCTGGCTCACCCTGGTTTTGTGACCCCGGACCTGCCTGTTTTTTGGATACTCTTCTGCCTCAGGAGATCCAGACCTGCTTCTGCCATTACGACTCCTGACTACTCTTCAATCCCGGTAACTCTGACCAGCCTTCTGCCTTGCTACTACGTATTTTGGATTTCCCTTGAACTGTACTGCTGCCTGGTTTCATTCCGCCCTGTTGTGTCTGTGTCTCCCCCCCCCCAGGACTTCTGGACCACCCACCACCGGCTTCATAGGACGCATCGCTGCCACTGGGGGGGGGCACAGACCCAGCGCATTGGACGGGATCCCTGTTACCCCTGGAGCCTTCATTCACTCCCTACTTCCCTTTTCCCTTAAGTTTAATAAACTTTCTGGTGTGACGCAATTGTGGTCCTCTGGTCGTCTGTCTGAACCGTGACACCTAACCCCTCCTAACCCTTCCTAACTCCTCCTAACCCCTCCTAACCCCTCCTAACCCCTCCTAACTCCTCCTAACCCCTCCTAACTCCTCCTAACCCCTCCTAACTCCTCCTAACCCCTACTAACTCCTCCTAACTCCTCCTAACTCCTCCTAACTCCTCCTAACCCCTCCTAACCCCTACTAACTCCTTCTAACCCCTACTAAACCCTCCTAACTCCTACTAACCCCTCCTAACCCCTCCTAACCCCTCCTAACTCCTCCTAACCCCTCCTAACTCCTCCTAACCCCTACTAACTCCTCCTAACTCCTCCTAACCCCTCCTAACCCCTCCTAACCCCTACTAACTCCTCCTAACCCCTCCTAACCCCTCCTAACCCCTACTAACTCCTCCTAACCCCTCCTAACCCCTCCTAACTCCTCCTAACCCCTACTAACTCCTCCTAACCCCTCCTAACCCCTCCTAACCCCTCCTAACCCCTACTAACCCCTCCTAACCCCTCCTAACCCCTCCTAACCCCTCCTAACCCCTCCTAACCCCTACTAACTCCTCCTAACCCCTACTAACCCCTCCTAACTCCTCCTAACCCCTCCTAACCCCTCCTAACCCCTCCTAACCCCTCCTAACCCCTCCTAACCCCTCCTAACCCCTACTAACCCCTCCTAACCCCTCCTAACCCCTACTAACCCCTCCTAACTCCTCCTAACCCCTCCTAACCCCTCCTTTTTATTTTTTTATTTTATTTCACCTTTATTTAACCAGGTAAGCCAGTTGAGAACAGGTTCTCATTTACAACTGCGACCTGGCCAAGATAAAGCAAAGTAGTGCAATAAAAACAACACAGAGTTACATATGGGGTAAAAAATAAACATAAAGTCAGAAATACAACAGAAAATATATATACAGTGTGTGCAAATGTAGCAAGTTATGGAGGTAAGGCAATAAATAGGCTATAGTGCAGAATAATTACAATAGTATTAACACTGGAATGTTAGATGTGCAAGAGATTATGTGCAAATAGAGATACTGGGGTGCAAAAGAGCAAAATAAATAACAATATAGGGATGAGGTAGTTGGGTGGGCTAATTTCAGATGGGCTGTGTACAGGTGCAGTGATCGGTAAGGTGCTCTGACAACTGATGCTTAAAGTTATTGAGGGAGATAAGAGTCTCCAGCTTCAGAGATTTTTGCAATTCGTTCCAGTCATTGGCAGCAGAGAACTGGAAGGAATGGCGGCCAAAGGAGGTGTTGGCTTTGGGAATGACCAGAGAGATATACCTGCTGGAGCGCAGACTACGGGTGGGTGCTGCTATGGTGACCAATGAGCTAAGATAAGGCGGGGATTTGCCTAGCAGTGATTTATAGATGGCCTGGAGCCAGTGGGTTTGACGACGAACATGTAGTGAGGACCAGCCAACAAGAGCGTACAGGTCACAGTGGTGGGTAGTGTATGGGGCTTTGGAGACAAAACGGATGGCACTGTGATAGACTACATCCAATTTGCTGAGTAGAGTGTTGGAGGCTATTTTGTAAATGACATCGCCGAAGTCAAGGATCGGTAGGATAGTCAGTTTTACGAGGGCATGTTTGGCAGCATGAGTGAAGGAGGCTTTGTTGCGAAATAGGAAGCCGATTCTAGATTTGACTTTGGATTGGAGATTCTTTATGTGAGTCTGGAAGTTGAGTTTACAGTCTAACCAGACACCTAGATATTTGTAGTTGTCCACATACTCTAGGTCAGACCCGTCGAGAGTGGTGATTCTAGTCGGGTGGGCGGGTGCTAGCAGCGTTCGATTGAAAAGCATGCATTTAGTTTTACTAGTGTTTAAGAGCAGTTGAAGGCTACTGAAGGATTGTTGTATGGCATTGAAGCTCGTTTGGAGGTTTGTTAACACAGTGTCCAATGAAGGGCCAGATGTATACAAAATGGTGTCGTCTGCGTAGAGGTGGATCTGAGAGTCACCAGCAGCAAGAGCGACATCATTGATATACACGGAGAAAAGTGTCGGCCCAAGAATTGAACCCTGTGGCACCCCCATAGAGACTGCCATAGGTCCAGACAACAGGCCCTCCGATTTGACACATTGAACTCTATCTGAGAAGTAGTTGGTGAACCAGGCGAGGCAGTCATTTGAGAAACCAAGGCTATTTAGTCTGCCAATAAGAATGCGGTGGTTGACAGAGTCGAAAGCCTTGGCCAGGTCGATGAAGACGGCTGCACAGTACTGTCTATTATCGATCGCGGTTATAATATCGTTTAGGACCTTGAGCGTGGCTGAAGTGCACCCATGACCAGCTCGGAAACCGGATTGCATAGCGGAGAAGGTACGGTGGTATTCGAAATGGTCGATGATCTGTTTGTTAACTTGGCTTTCGAATACTTTCGAAAGGCAGGGCAGGATGGATATAGGTCTGTAGCAGTTTGGATCTAGAGTGTCACCCCCTTTGAAGAGGGGGATGACCGCGGCAGCTTTCCAATCTCTGGGGATCTCAGACGTTATGAAAGAGAGGTTTCGGCGGCTAGTTTTAGAAAGAAAGGGTCCAGATTGTCTAGCCCAGCTGATTTGTAGGGGTCCAGATTTTGCAGCGCTTTCAAAACATCAGCTGTCTGAATTTGTGTGAAGGAGAAGCGGGGGGGGCATGGGCAAGTTGCAGCAGAGGGTGCAGAGTTGGTGGCCGGGTTAGTGGTAGCCAGATGGAAAGCATGGCCAGCTGTAGCAAAATAATTGTTGAAATTCTCGATTATTGTAGATTTATCGGTGGTGATAGTGTTTCCTAGCCTCAGTGCAGTGGGCAGCTGGGAGGAAGTGCTCTTATTCTCCATGGACTTTACAGTGTCCCAAAACTTTTTGGAGTTAGTGCTACAGGATGCAAATTTCTGTTTGAAAAAGTTAGCCTTTTGCTTTCCTGACTGCTTGTGTATATTGGTTCCTAACTTCCCTGAAAAGTTGCATATCGCGGGGGCTATTTGATGCTAATGCTGTACGCCACAGGATGTTTTTGTGCTGGTCAAGGGCAGTCAAGTCTGAGGAGAACCAGGGGCTATATCGGTTCTTAGTTCTGTATTTTTTGAATGGGGCATGTTTATTTAAGATTGAGAGGAAATTACTTTTAAGGAACAACCAGGCATCCTCTACTGACGGAATGAGATCTATATCCATCCAGGATACCTGGGCCAGGTCAATTAGGAAGGCCTCCTCGCTAAAGTGTTTTAGGGAGCGTTTGACAGTGATGAGGGGTGGTCGTTTGACCGCGGACCCGTTACGGACGCAGGCAATAAGGCAGTGATCGCTGAGATCCTGGTTGAAGACAGCTGAGGTGTATTTAGAGGGTATGTTAGTCAGGATGATATCTATGAGGGTACCCATGTTTACGGATTTAGGGTTGTACCTGGTAGGTTCGTTGATAATTTGCGTGAGGTTGAGGGCATCTAGCTTGGATTGTAGGATGGCTGGGGTATTAAGCATATCCCAATTTAGGTCACCAAGCAGTACAAACTCTGAGGATAAATGGGGGGCAATCAATTCACATATGGTGTCCAGGGCACAGCTGGGGGCTGAGGGGGGTCTGTAGCAAGCGGCAACAGTGAGAGACTTATTTCTGGAAAGGTGGATTTTTAGAAGTAGAAGCTCAAACTGTTTGGGCACAGACCTGGATAGTATGATGGAGCTCTGCAGGCTATCTCTACAGTAGATTGCAACTCCACCCCCTTTGGCAGTTCTATCTAGACGGAAAATGTTATAGTTGGGGATGGAAATTTCAGAATTTTTGGTGGCCTTCTTGAGCCAGGATTCAGACACTGCTAGAACATCAGGGTTGGCAGAGTGTGCTAACGCAGTGAATAACTCAAACTTAGGAAGTAGACTTCTGATATTTATGTGCAAGAAACCAAGACTTTTGCGATTACAGAAGTCATCAAATGATAGCGCCTGGGGAGTAGGAGTGATACTGAGGGCTGCAGGGCCTGGGTTAGCCTCTACATCACCAGAGGAACAGAGGAGGACTAGAATAAGGATACGGCTAAAGGCTTTAAGAACTGGTCTTCTAGTGCGTTGGGTACATAGAATAAAGGGGGCAGATTTCCGGGTGTTATAGAAAAGATTCAGGGCATTATGTACAGACAAGGATATGGAAGGATATGAGTAAAGTGGAGGTAAACCTAAGCGTTGGGTAACAATGAAAGAGATCTCTAGAGGCATCAATTGAGTCGGTCTCTGAGTGTATGGGGGGAGGGACAAAGGAGCTATCTAAGGCAGGTTTAGCTAGGCTGGGGGGTCTACAGTGATATAGTACAATTAGAAATAACCGAAACAACAATAAACTAACCATGTTTGGGCTGAGGCTAAACATAAACAGGATGTAGTACCGTAAAAAGGAACAGTCCAGCAGATATCAGCTGTATAGCTGAGTTATCATAAGGTCCAGTGGTGAAGCACTTGTGAGTAAGAGGCCACGGATAGCGTGTGCTAGCGTGCCAGGGCTAGCAGATGGATGGAATCTTCGTGGTTAACGTCGTAACCACATCAGACGATTTCGTCAGCAGACCAGTCGTGTAGGATCGGCGGGGCTTCGTGTCAACACTAGGTGGTCCCGTCCGGTTGACAGAGAGGTAGATAGCCGGGAGATGGGCCTAGCTCAGGATGATTAGCCAGACCACAGCGTCCGTTTTGTTGTAGCCAGCTGGTAGCGATGAATCCGGAGTTAAAGCTCCTAACCCCTCCTAACCCCTCCTTACCCCTCCTAACTCCTACTAACCCCTCCTAACCCCTCCTAACCCCTCCTAACCCCTCTAACCCCTCCTAACTCCTCCTAACCCCTCCTAACCCCTCCTAACCCCTCCTAACCCCTACTAACTCCTCCTAACCCCTCCTAACCCCTCCTAACTCCTCCTAACCCCTACTAACCCCTCCTAACTCCTCCTAACTCCTCCTAACCCCTCCTAACCCCTACTAACCCCTCCTTACCCCTCCTAACCCCTCCTAACCCCTACTAACTCCTCCTAACTCATATTAACCCCTACTAACCCCTACTAACCCCTCCTAACCACTCCTAACTCCTCCTAACCCCTACTAACTCCTCCTAACCCCTCCTAACCCCTACTAACCACTCCTAACTCCTCCTAACCCCTACTAACTCCTCCTAACCCCTCCTAACCCCTCCTAACCACTCCTAACTCCTCCTAACCACTCCTAACCCCTCCTAACCCCTCCTAACCCCTCCTAAACCCTCCTAACTCCTACTAACCCCTCCTAACCCCTCCTTACCCCTCCTAACTCCTCCTAACCCCTCCTAACCCCTCCTAACCCCTACTAACCCCTCCTAACTCCTCCTAACCCCTCCTAACCCCTCCTAACCCCTCCTAACTCCTCCTAACCCCTCCTAACCCCTCCTAACTCCTCCTAACCCCTCCTAACCCCTCCTAACCCCTCCTAACCCCTCCTAACCCCTACTAACCCCTCCTAACCCCTCCTAAACCCTCCTAACTCCTACTAACCCCTCCTAACCCCTCCTAACCCCTCCTAACCCCTCCTAACCCTTCCTAACCCCTCCTAACCCCTCCTTACCCCTCCTAACTCCTCCTAACCCCTCCTAACCCCTACTAACCCCTCCTAACTCCTCTAAACCCCTACTAACCCCTCCTAACCCCTCCTAACCCCTCCTTACCCCCCCTAACCCCTCCTAACCCCTCCTAAACCCTCCTAACTCCTACTAACCCCTCCTAACTCCTCCTTACCCCTCCTAACCCCTCCTAACTCCTCCTAACCCCTCCTAACCCCTCTAACCCCTCCTATCTCCTCCTAACCCCTCCTAACCCCTACTAACCCCTCCTAACCCCTCCTAACCCCTCCTAACCCCTCCTAACCCCTCCTAACCCCTACTAACCCCTCCTAACCCCTCCTAACTCCTCCTAATCCCTGCTAACCCCTCCTAACTCCTCCTAACCCCTCCTAACCCCTACTAACCCCTCCTAACTCCTCCTAACCCCTCCTAACCCCTCTAACCCCTCCTTACCCCCCCCTAACCCCTCCTAACCCCTCCTAACCCTTCCTAAACCCTCCTAACTCCTACTAACCCCTACTAACCCCTCCTTACCCCTCCTAACCCCTCCTAACCCCTCCTAACCCCTCCTAACCCCTCCTAACTCCTACTAACCCCTCCTAACCCCTCCTAACCCCTCCTAACCCCTCCTAACTCCTCCTAACCCCTCCTAACCCCTCCTAACCCCTCCTAACTCCTCCTAACCCCTCCTAACTCCTCCTAACCCCTCCTAACCCCTCCTAACCCCTCATAACCCCTCCTAACCCCTCCTAACCCCCCCTAACCCCTCCTAACTCCTCCTAACTCCTCCTAACCCCTACTAACCCCTCCTAACCCCTCCTAACTCCTCCTAACTCCTCCTAACCCCTCCTAACTCCTCCTAACCCCTCCTAACCCCTCCTAACCCCTACTAACTCCTCCTAACCCCTCCTAACCCCTCCTAACTCCTCCTAACCCCTCCTAACCCCTCCTAACTCCTCCTAACCCCTCCTAACCCCTCCTAACTCCTCCTAACTCCTCCTAACCCCTCCTAACCCCTACTAACCCCTCCTTACCCCTCCTAACCCCTCCTAACCCCTACTAACTCCTCCTAACTCATATTAACCCCTACTAACCCCTACTAACCCCTCCTAACCACTCCTAACTCCTCCTAACCCCTACTAACTCCTCCTAACCCCTCCTAACCCCTACTAACCACTCCTAACTCCTCCTAACCCCTACTAACTCCTCCTAACCCCTCCTAACCCCTCCTAACCACTCCTAACTCCTCCTAACCACTCCTAACCCCTCCTAACCCCTCCTAACCCCTCCTAAACCCTCCTAACTCCTACTAACCCCTCCTAACCCCTCCTTACCCCTCCTAACTCCTCCTAACCCCTCCTAACCCCTCCTAACCCCTCCTAACCCCTCCTAACTCCTCCTAACCCCTCCTAACCCCTCCTAACCCCTCCTAACTCCTCCTAACCCCTCCTAACCCCTCCTAACCCCTCCTAACCCCTCCTAACTCCTACTAACTCCTCCTAACCCCTCCTTACCCCCCCTAACCCCTCCTAACCCCTCCTAAACCCTCCTAACTCCTACTAACCCCTCCTAACTCCTCCTAACCCCTACTAACCCCTCCTTACCCCTCCTAACCCCTCCTAACCCCTCCTAACTCCTCCTAACTCCTCCTAACCCCTCCTAACCCCTCTAACCCCTCCTTACCCCCCCCTAACCCCCCCTAACTCCTACTAACCCCTACTAACCCCTCCTAACCCCTCCTAACCCCTCCTAACTCCTACTAACCCCTACTAACCCCTCCTTACCCCTCCTAACCCCTCCTAAACCCTCCTAACTCCTCCTAACCCCTCCTATCTCCTCCTAACCCTTCCTAACCCTTCCTAACTCCTCCTAACCCCTCCTAACTCCTCCTAACTCCTCCTAACCCCTCCTAACCCCTCCTAACCCTTCCTAACTCCTACTAACCCCTCCTAACTCCTCCTAACTCCTCCTAACCCCTCCTAACCCCTCCTAACCCTTCCTAACTCCTCCTAACCCCTCCTAACTCCTCCTAACCCCTCCTAACCCCTCCTAACCCCTCCTAACCCCTCATAACCCCTCCTAACCCCTCCTAACCCCTCCTAACCCCTCCTAACTCCTCCTAACTCCTCCTAACCCCTCCTAACTCATCCTAACCCCTCCTAACCCCTCCTAACCCCTACTAACTCCTCCTAACCCCTCCTAACCCCTCCTAACTCCTCCTAACCCCTCCTAACCCCTCCTAACTCCTCCTAACCCCTCCTAACCCCTCCTAACTCCTCCTAACCCCTCCTAACCCCTCCTAACTCCTCCTAACCCCTCCTAACTCCTCCTAACCCCTCCTAACTCCTCCTAACTTCTCCTAACCCCTCCTAACCCCTCCTAACTCCTCCTAACCCCTCCTAACCCCTCCTAACCCCTCCTAACCCCTCCTAACCCCTACTAACTCCTCCTAACCCCTACTAACCACTCCTAACCCCTCCTAACCCCTCCTAACCCCTCCTAACCCCTACTAACCCCTCCTAACCCCTCCTAACCCCTCCTAACCCCTCCTAACCCCTACTAACTCCTCCTAACCCCTCCTAACCCCTCCTAACTCCTCCTAACCCCTACTAACTCCTCCTAACTCCTCCTAACCCCTACTAACCCCTCGATTACTCCAAATGCTGTACTGTTCACACATTGGAACCAAATGCTGTACTGTTCACACTTTGGAACCAGGTGTATTGAGAGTGTTGGTGAAGGATATAGTGTGCGTGTGTATGTGTGTGTGTGTGTGTGTGTGTGTGTGTGTGTGTGTGTGTGTGTGTATGTGGGTTTGTACACTACCAGTCAAAAGAATCTACTCATTCCAGGGTTTTTCTTTATTTTTACTATTTTCTACAATGTAGAATGATATTGAAGACATCAAAACTATAAAATAACACGTATGGAATCATGTAGAAACCAAAAAGGTGTTAAACAAATCAAAATGTATTTTACATTTGAGATTCTTCAAATAGCCACCCTTAGCCTTGATGACAGCTTTGCACACTCTTGGAATTCTCTCAACCAGCTTCACCTGGAATGCTTTTCCAACAGTCTTGAAGGAGTTCCCACATATGCTGAGCACTTGTTGGCTGCTTTTCCTTCACTCTGCCATCCGACTCATCCAAAACCATCTCAATTGGGTTGAGGTTGGGGGATTGTGGAGGCCATGTCATCTGATGCAGCACTCCATCACTCTCCTTCTTGGTAAAATAACCCTTACACAGCCTGGAGGTGTGTTGGGTCATTGTCCTGTTGAAAAACAAATGATAGTCCCACTAAGCCCAAACCGGAGAGGTTGAGGGTAGAGGAAGTTCAGGAGTAAAAACAAACAAAATATAATTATTGTAAAATTGACTGTGTCCATAAAATGTATATAATATGTATATGCTGGAAGTAGAGGCCTAAGGGTTGTTGTTCACTAGTTTACTCCAATTATTGGAGGGTTTGGAAAGTAATAAAGGAAAATACATTTAAAAAAAGGATGTGTGTATATACACTGCTCAAAAAAATAAAGGGAACACTAAAATAACACATCCTAGATCTGAATGAATGAAATAATCTTATTAAATAATTTTTTCTTTACCTAGTTGAATGTGCTGACAACAAAATCACTCAAAAATTATCAATGGAAATCAAATTTATCAACCCATGGAGGTCTAGATTTGGAGTCACCCTCAAAATTAAAGTGGAAAACAACACTACAGGCTGATCCAACTTTGATCTAATGTCCTTAAAACAAGTCAAAATGAGGCTCAGTAGTGTGTGTGGCCTCCACGTGCCTGTATGACCTCCCTACAACGACTGGGCATGCTCCTGATGAGGTGGCGGATGGTCTCCTGAGGGATCTCCTCCCAGACCTGGACTAAAGCATCCGCCAACTCCAGGACAGTCTGTGGTGCAACGTGGCGTTGGTGGATGGAGCGAGACATGATGTCCCAGATGTGCTCAATTGGATTCAGGTCTGGGGAACGGGCGGGCCAGTCCATAGCATCAATGCCTTCCTCTTGCAGGAACTGCTGACACACTCCAGCCACATGAGGTCTAGCATTGTCTTGCATTAGGAGGAACCCAGGGCCAACCGCACCAGCATATGGTCTCACAAGGGATCTGAGGATCTCATCTCGGTACCTAATGGCAGTCAGGCTACCTCTGGTGAGCACATGGAGGGCTGTGCGGCCCCCCAAAGAAATGCCACCCCACACCATGACTGACCCACCGCCAAACCGGTCATGCTGGAGGATGTTGCAGGCAGCAAAACGTTCTCCACGGCGTCTCCAGACTCTGTCACGTCTGTCACATGTGCTCAGTGTGAACCTGCTTTCATCTGTGAAGAGCACAGGGCGCCAGTGGCGAATTTGCCAATCTTGGTGTTCACTGGCAAATGCCAAACGTCCTGCACGGTGTTGGGCTGTAAGCACAACCCCCACCTGTGGACGTCGGGCCCTCATACCACCCTCATGGAGTCTGTTTCTGACCGTTTGAGCAGACACATGCACATTTGTGGCCTGCTGGAGGTCATTTTGCAGGGCTCTGGCAGTGCTCCTCCTGCTCCTCCTTGCACAAAGGCGGAGGTAGCAGTCCTGCTGCTGGGTTGTTGCCCTCCACGTCTCCTGATGTACTGGCCTGTCTCCTGGTAGCGCCTCCATGCTCTGGACACTACGCTGACAGACACAGCAAACCTTCTTGCCACAGCTCGCATTGATGTGCCATCCTGGATGAGCTGCACTACCTGAGCCACTTGTGTGGGTTGTAGACTCCGTCTCATGCTACCACTAGAGTGAAAGCACCGCCAGCATTCAAAAGTGACCAAAACATCAGCCAGGAAGCATAGGAACTGAGAAGTGGTCTGTGGTCACCACCTGCAAAACCAGTCCTTTATTGGGGGTGTTTTGCTAATTGCCTATAATTTCCACCTGTTGTCTATTCCATTTGCACAACAGCATGTGAAATGTATTGTCAATCAGTGTTGCTTCCTAAGTGGACAGTTTGATTTCACAGAAGTGTGATTGACTTGGAGTTACATTGTGTTGTTTAAGTGTTCCTTTTATTTTTTTGAGCAGTGTATATGTACACTACCATTCAAAAGTTTGGGGTCACTTAGAAATGTCCTTGTTTTCGAAAGAAAAGCATTATTTTTGTCCATTAAAATAACATCAAATTGATCAGAAATACAGTGTAGACATTGTTAATGTTGTTGGCTATTGTAGCTGGAAACGGCTGATTTTTAATGGAATATCTACATAGGCGTACAGAGGCCCATTATCAGCAACCATCAGTCCTGTGTTCCAATGGCACGTTGTTTTGCTAATCCAAGTTTATCATTTTAAAAGGCTAATTGATCATTAGAAAACCCTTTTGCAATTATGTTAGCACAGCTGAAAACTGTTGTGCTGATTAAAGAAGCAATAAAACTGGCCTTCTTGAGACTATTTGAGTATCTGGAGCATCAGCAATTGTGGGTTCGATTTACAGGATCAAAATGGCCAGAAACAAATAACTTTCTTCTGAAACTCATCAGTCTATTCTTGTTCTGAGAAATGAAGGCTATTCCATGCGAGAAATTGCCAAGAAACTGAAGATCTCGTGCAACGCTGTGTACTTCTCCCTTCAGGGTGGCTTTTTGAAGAATCTCAAATATAAAATATATTTTGATTTGATGAACACTTTTTTGGTTACTACATGATTCCATATGTGTTATTTCATCGTTTTGATGTATTCACTATTATTCTACAATGTAGAAATAGTAAAAAATAAAGAAAAACCCTGGAATGTGTAGATGTGTCCAAACTTTTGACTGGTAGTGTGTGTGTTTGTGTGTATGTGTGTGTGTGTGTGTGTGTGTTTGTGTGTGTGTGTTGGTGTGTGTGTTTGTTTGTGTGTGTGTTTGTGTGTGGGTGTGTGGGTGTGTGTGTTTGTGTGTGTTTGTGTGTGTATGTGTGGGTGTATGTGTGGGTGTGTGTTTGTATGTGTCTGTGTGTATGTGTGGGTGTGTGTGTTTGTGTGTGTGTTTGTGTGTGTCTGTGTGTATGTGTGTTTGTGTGTGTCTGTGTGTGTGTGTGTGTGTGTGTGTGTGTGTGTGTGTGTGTGTGTGTGTGTGTGTGTGTGTATGTGTGTTTGTGTGTGTCTGTGTGTGTGTGTGTGTGTGTGTGTGTGTGTGTGTGTGTGTGTGTGTGTGTGTGTGTGTGTGTGTGTGTGTGTGTGTGTGTGTGTGTGTGTGTGTGTGTGTGTGTGTGTGTGTATGTGTGGGTGTATGTGTGAGTGTGTGTGTGTGTGTGTGTGTGTGTGTGTGTGTGTGTGTTTGTGTGTGTCTGTGTGTCTGTGTGTATGTGTGGGGTTCAAAGCAGCACGCAGACAAATAAACACGTCCCTCCTTGGTTACTCCCTGGTATTGTGGGCCTCTACATTTAAAGCTAATTTCCTGCCTTTTTACACAATCCAATATGCCGTCTCTATTTAAAACAAAAAGTAAACAAAATTGCCCACAGTCATCAAGATAGGGAAGAGATTATTATTACATATGTTTAAGTGATTAATAAGACTGAACTAGATCAAAGGTAATTCCATAATAAATATTGTGTTGCACATTTAACCAATAGCAAATGAACAACTCTTGAAAAAAGACAAAGAATTTCAGCCAGACCGACCAGCCAGCCCGAGACACCTGCCCCCTCCAGTCTAGTCAATAACTCAACTCTCTCCCAACACAATTTCCTTCCCAGTTCCTACCTATATTTTTTGAATTATAACATATCTGGAAAGGCTTGAAAAAAAACACACACAAACCTCCCCCCCCCCACCTCAAATATACATTAACAGAGAAACAACACTCCTCCAGATAATTAATCTCAAATACTTTTACACTTTTACTCAAGTATTATTTTACTGGGTGACTTTCACTTTTACTTGAGTCATTTTCTATTAAAGTATCTTTACCTTTACTCAAGTATGACAATTTGGGTACATGTTTCCACCACTGGTAATAATTCATATGTAGTGAAACATAACTTGACATTGTGGGAGGATAACCAACCTTCTAATTGATGGCATTGCATTTCTTAGCCGCTATAAATGCTTGGTTACACAGTTTCTTCAGAAAACAATTCAATCCATTTTAGAATAAGGCTGTAACGTAACAAAATGTGGAAAAGGTCAAGTGGTCTGAATACCTTCCGAATGCACCGTCTATCTGCAAAAGTTCACCTCAGCTCCGTCACAGACTGCTCTTCCCTGGCTGCCTGACTCTGCTCAGACCTCGGTCACATTTTTACATTTACATTTACATTTTAGTCATTTAGCAGACGCTCTTATCCAGAGCGACTTACATGAGCAATTAGGGTTAAGTGCCTTGCTTAAGGGCAAATCAACAGATTTTTCACCTAGTTGGCTCGGGGATTAGAACCAGCGACCTTTCGGTTACTGGCACAACGCTCTTACCCACACAGCTACCTGTCACCATCTGATCCTCCTAAATTGAGGCATGACAAAGAATTACCTTGGTGTACATTTATACATTATGTTATCAATCATTAAAATGACCATTATTCCCAGATACCAGACTATAGCTTTAAGCTAAAACTCCCAGATCCCAGACTGTAGCTTTAAGCTAAAACTCCCAGATCCCAGACTGTAGCTTTAAGCTAAAACTCCCAGATCCCAGACTATAGCTTTAAGCTAAAACTCCCAGATCCCAGACTGTAGCTTTAAGCTAAAACTCCCAGATCCCAGACTGTAGCTTTAAGCTAAAACTCCCAGATCCCAGACTGTAGCTTTAAGCTAAAACTCCCAGATCCCAGACTGGAGCTTTAAGCTAAAACTCCCAGATCCCAGACTGTAGCTTTAAGCTAAAACTGCCAGATCCCAGACTGTAGCTTTAAGCTAAAACTCCCAGATCCCAGACTGTAGCTTTAAGCTAAAACTCCCAGATCCCAGACTGTAGCTTTAAGCTAAAACTGCCAGATCCCAGACTGTAGCTTTAAGCTAAAACTCCCAGATCCCAGACTGTAGCTTTAAGCTAAAACTCCCAGATCCCAGACTGTAGCTTTAAGCTAAAACTGCCAGATCCCAGACCGTAGCTTTAAGCTAAAACTGCCAGATCCCAGACCGTAGCTTTAAGCTAAAACTCCCAGATCCCAGACCGTAGCTTTAAGCTAAAACTCCCAGATCCCAGACCGTAGCTTTAAGCTAAAACTCCCAGATCCCAGACCGTAGCTTTAAGCTAAAACTCCCAGATCCCAGACCGTAGCTTTAAGCTAAAACTCCCAGATCCCAGACCGTAGCTTTAAGCTAAAACTCCCAGATCCCAGACTGTAGCTTTAAGCTAAAACTCCCAGATCCCAGACCGTAGCTTTAAGCTAAATCTCCCAGATCCCAGACTGTAGCTTTAAGCTAAAACTCCCAGATCCCAGACTGTAGCTTTAAGCCAAAACTCCCAGATCCCAGACTGTAGCTTTAAGCTAAAACTGCCAGATCCCAGACTATAGCTTTAAACTAAAACTCCCAGATCCCAGACTGGAGCTTTAAGCTAAACCTCCCAGATCCCAGACCGTAGCTTTAAGCTAAAACTCCCAGATCCCAGACTGTAGCTTTAAGCTAAAACTCCCAGATCCCAGACCGTAGCTTTAAGCTAAAACTCCCAGATCCCAGACTGTAGCTTTAAGCTAAAACTCCCAGATCCCAGACTGTAGCTTTAAGCTAAAACTGCCATCCTGTGGCTACTGTAGGTCTACCCATCAACTCAAGATGGAACTTTTGTATTACTCATTGATACTGAAAAATTCACTTGAGCTTCGTAGACTGGTCTTCGCTGGCTGTCTGACCCTGCTGGGACCCCTTGTCGCCATCTGATCCTGCTAAAACGTGATGTTGTGGTCCTCTGTAGCTCAGCTGGTAGAGCACGGCGCTTGTAATGCCAAGGTAGTGGGTTCGATCCCCGGGACCACCCATACACAAAAATGTATGCACGCATGACTGAACGTCGCTTTGGATAAAAGCGTCTGCTAAATGGCATATTATATTATGTTGTGCACTAGAGGGCTGCGGGTCCTTGCGGACGGTCAGACAGACGACTATTTTTTTGTTGTCCCACAGATTATTTGGAAACAGTACTCTTTCTGCTTTGTACGCGTTAGCCTACCTATTGTATTAAAGCACATATTCACACACTCAGAATTCACTGCTTCAACTTCAGTAGCCGACCTCTCCTAGTTGGGCGTGAGAGATCAAGTGCGCCTAGTATGTGTCTCATTGAAACAGAATAGGCTGCCTACATGGGGCGGAGAATCACCTGGCAGTTAACTTGAATATGAAATTAACTTAAATATGATTAGACTGTAGTTTACTACAGTGTCTGTAAATAAATATTGATAATGGAAAGAAGTGGAGGACGCTCAACCAACGTCAGTCGAAGTGCAATCACAACATGTAATCATGACTGAAAAGGAAAAGGCACAACACGCACATAGGTTAGGTTACTATGGTGATCATAGGTTAGGTTACTATGGTGAGCATAGGTTAGGTTACTATGGTGAGCATAGGTTAGGTTACTATGGTGAGCATAGGTTAGGTTACTATGGTGATCATAGGTTAGGTTACTATGGTGAGCATAGGTTAGGTTACTATGGTGAGCATAGGTTAGGTTACTATGGTGAGCGAGCGTTGCACCTTTTCATTTTCAATAAGTATTGATTACCCATTTATTTGTCTCTGCCTGCAAATCATCCTCCTAAAAGTTAGGCTATATCCTATAGGACTAAGGTAGGCTATATCCTATAGGACTAAGCTAGGCTATATCCTATAGGACTATGGTAGGCTATATCCTATAGGACTAAGCTAGGCTATATCCTATAGGACTATGGTAGGCTATATCCTATAGGACTAAGGTAGGCTGTATCCTATAGGACTAAGGTAGGCTATATCCTATAGGACTAAGGTAGGCTGTATCCTATAGGACTAAGGTAGGCTATATCCTATAGGACTAAGGTAGGCTATATCCTATAGGACTAAGGTAGGCTATATCCTATAGGACTAAGGTAGGCTGTATCCTATAGGACTAAGGTAGGCTATATCCTATAGGACTAAGGTAGGCTGTATCCTATAGGACTAAGGTAGGCTATATCCTATAGGACTAAGGTAGGCTATATCCTATAGGACTAAGGTAGGCTGTATCCTATAGGACTAAGGTAGGCTATATCCTATAGGACTAAGGTAGGCTATATCCTATAGGACTAAGGTAGGCTATATCCTATAGGACTATGGTAGGCTATATCCTATAGGACTATGGTAGGCTATATCCTATAGGACTATGGTAGGCTATATCCTATAGGACTATGGTAGGCTATATCCTATAGGACTAAGGTAGGCTATACCCTATAGGACTAAGGTAGGCTATATCCTATAGGACTAAGCTAGGCTATATCCTATAGGACTATGTAAAACGTAGCAAGTGTCACTGTCATCGTTCTAGCTGCTTCCAGTTCAGTAGGCTATACCTGCAAGATCAGGTAGGCCTGTGGTCTCAGTTAAATAGAGTAGGCTATTGACTATGCATGTCGGAGAAGCACGAGGCAGTTATCTTTCCAAGGATATATACTTCCTAAATACTTTACTACGTTGCCTTGAAATAGGCCTAAATATTGATCATCCATATTTCTAAGTCTGAAAATCTTCCCACTCCTAAAAGGTAGGCTATAAAAATAGCTCAAGAGAAAGTTCAAGTCTCTCCAACTCTGCTCTCTTCACACTACGTCTAGCATATTGGCTGATATAGCCCAGAAAAAGGGCCATGTGAGAATCTCTGGTAATTTAAAAAAAATTTGTAAGTTATTTTTTGCGCATTTGATATTGCCTATAGGGTGCAAAATTGCTGGGACCACGGGTGGCTGCATCACATATTTCTAAAATAACATGGCATGACTGAGGTTGGGTTTGGGACCAGTTCTTGCTGTAGCGGGTGAGAGTCAGACAGAAAGCCGGCGGGTCCGCACAGACCTCTACTGTGCTCCATGACAGTGAAGCCTGAAACGTGACAGCTGTGCATTACTGTCAGTGTGAAAAGTAGGGAATTAGCTAGGGAAACGGACAGATCAATAACATTACATTGACACACTGACTAATGAAAACTCACATTGCGCTGAAATACAAACGTCAGAATATCAGTTTTCAATCTTGGCCGATGGTTTCATGGTTTGATTCAGGTCTAGTGTGATTGAGGCAAAAAAAAAAAATAGCTAACGTTAGCCAACTTTTGGCCAGCTCTTTCTCTCTCTAACGATACATCAACTGGAGAAAGCTAGCCAAGTTTACTTCTGTTGAAACTGGACAAAACAAAAGCTACAAAACATATCTACAACAAACAACAGCTGTTAGACAGTAATAATAGCCACCTCATATCACTATCTGACGGACAACTAGAGGCTAGAGCTGACCTGACTGTGGTAGCTACTAGCTGCTCGTAGTTCATTCACCTCAGTCGAGAGGGGATGAAACAGTAGCTAACGTTACATGTCAGTTACAATACTAGCACTGCAAATAAACAAAGCAGTTCCCTTAGCAGCTACATCAGTCAACTAAAGAGTAGCCAGTTTCTGCTCTGCTCTGCTTGCTTTTACAACTTGATGAAAGAGCGCAACACATACACACGAAACTATGCTCAGCTCTCCCGTGCTGGTCCAGCCAGCCTCCCAGAAGCTTTTGCCTTCTCATAGCCTGTCAGCCTGCTCTGTGGTGTCCACACCTCCTAAATCCAGCCGGCTGAACACTCCAAACAGCCTACCCGACTGCTCGGAGGCGTCCGCATGGTCCTAAAGCACTGGGATTAGACAAAAATGCAATTTCAGAAAGTGGGGGGGACATGACCCCCCCAGTCCCCAGTGAAAGTTGCGCCCCTGACCTAGCCTAAGAACACAATGGTAAGACCAGGACAAACATATGTAAAAGTCTCTCTCTACTTTTATATCTTTGTCTGTCTTTTATCTGTCTCCTGTATTTTTCTCTGTTTACCTTTCTCACATCTCCAGTGATGCTTTACTCTTCACTAGGAGTGAAGTCTTCTAAAGCAGAGCAAAGTGAATGTCTCTAACCAATCAAAGCTTTTCCACAACAACAGAGAAAACTGTACGGTTGCAAACATCCAAGAAAGTTTCAAAGACATAAATCTTAGTAAACAGAGCGATACATCTCCCTCCTTCCCACCTTCTCTCCCTCTTTTGAGCCTGAACATAGTCATAAATACAGTAGGTTACACCCACTACTCTCTTTCAACACATTCTCTCTCTCTCTCTCTCTGTCTGTCTGCCCCTTTCTATATCTCTCTCTCTCTCCTCCTCCACATCCAGCTAACAATTCTAGGGAGAGAGAACGTTTTTGTAATGTTACCCTAATGTTCGAGTGTCCAGTTTTCCATTAGTTAGGGGAACTCACACATCCACACAGTGGATTTAACTCACTTTGACATACATGACTACATTGTCCACGTTCATTTATACAGTAATTATTATTCAACATGTCCTCACCTGGGATTTGAACTCACAACCTCTTGGTTCACGGCACTCCGATCTTCCCGCTACGCCACCATGTCCATGTCATGTATCAGTTAATCTGACAATTCTCATCATTAATTTGATTTAGGCCTACCTATTTCAACAATTTAACCCCCTAGAGTCGAGGTCCATGCCCCTGCGGAAATATAATTAGCATAATAAAAAAAATGGTTTAAGCTAGAGATATATTTTGCATTGGATGCGTCTCAATCCACCGCATCCGCCAATGTCACACTTCCGCATCTGCGGTGAAAGGTGACAGAGCTAGAGCGATGTTGGTCAGACCATGAGACGTCCCGAAAATCGGTCTTCTCACAAATTCGTTTGTAGCGTCCGAAAAGGTTTGGCCTTACAAACCATTATTGAAAACTTATGGTGTTTTCCGTTTTGCTTTATGACCCCCACAAGCGTCTTGGGACTCGTCTGAAGTCGATCTGCCAACTTCTGTCTGTACCGTCCGAAATGTTTGGGCTACACACTGATATGACCACGGGCCTCACAAGACTAATCTGAAGGTCATGTAGAAAAAAAAAAAGAAAAAAAAAAGTTTCCTGATCTTTCTTATCTCTCAGTTATAGGACAGACACTTCAGTACAAACTTCCTTTAGATTATTGTTTTGGGACTATCTGTTGTTCCATGTAATGAATATGTTATTCAATGCGCTTGTATGGGCTAATAGCAGTAACGCCAAATCATAATGTTAATCAAATATTATTTTACAATATTTTTTCTATACTTCAAGGGGTCTTAAAATTCTAAATCAAATAGCAAAATGATCCCTGGTTTGACCTTCTTAAAATAATGAATATATCTTAGTAGAACCCCCCTCCCCGGTCTCAGACAGGGCCCACTCAGTCTCTGATGGGTTAAGTGCTTTCTGTATAGTTGACTAATTAACCTGTTTTAATGATACTTCTGAATCACCATGATCAATAAAATACATACAATGTAATCATGTATGTCAAATATGTAAGTTGAAAACACAGTGCGAGAGTATCCCTAACCTTGCTAACAGACAAAGAGTTTTGAATGGATCAGTGTTTTATCAATCAGGGCCTTGATTGGCTCGGCAACAGTACAAAAAGGCGTGATGTAATGAAACAGATTTTTTTTGGGGGGGAGAACGTTTTCTTTGGGACCGTCAGGCGACGTCCTGACAACTGATACACAGAAATGTTCCTGCAACGTTCCCATGAAACGTGTCTAGAACATTCATACATTGTATTCTGAGAACATGGCAACCATGTTCTGTGTATGTTTTGGTGGAACGTTTAATGGAATATTCTCTGAACCCTCAGAAAACTGGACACATGAATATTCACGCAACGTTCTTAAATTCTGAGAACATGGTAACCACATTCGGGTTAAGTTCTATTTGACATTAAGGGGATGGTTTCTTGGGAACATTCCTAAGAAAATATTAGTTAATGACCTAATGAGGCTCTTGAGACTCTTAAGGTAATGTTATCTAAAGTTGTGGGAACGTTTGTTGTTAGCTGGGTACCACCCCCCCTTCTCTTCTTTCTCTCCCTCTCTCAATTTCTCTCCCTCACTCACTCCCTCCCCCCTCTCTCTCCCTTTCAATTTCTTGTTATGCGTATTTTCCATGCTCCATGACTGTACTGTAATATCCCATCAGAATAACACACACACACACACACACACACACACACACACACACACGCACACACACACACACACACACACACACACACACACACACACACACACACACACACACACACACACACACACACACACACACACACACACACACACACACACACACGCGCAGCTCATGGCAGACCCTCAATGTCTTCTTTGTCTAACAGCTTGATTCTGTCTGGTATAAAAACATGGCTAGTACAATTTGAGTTATGATTCAATACTGTGATAAAGCATAAAGGCTTGGAAAGGGAACCCCGGAGTGTGTGTGTAAGTGTGTTTGGTTGTGAGGTATGTATGAACTTCTGATGTTTAGATGAAGGAGGAAAATCAACGGACATTATAAAAAACATATAAATCAGGAAAGTATTTTGCTCATCACCTGAGGATTGTGTTTGAGTACACAGAAAATAACGAACATTACAGCACACTAAACTTTGTAAGTTCCTGTTAGTTCACCACAGGTCCTCACAGAATTTTAGAGATAGATCTTTGGTTTGGTGATGTTACCATCTATTAAATATAGAGTTCCTATACATTATATTTACTGTACAGAAAGATTGGGCCAGTTAGTTTTGCGTGGCCCGGGTAGGCGGAGTTTGTACATTTTAGGCCATTCCATTGGTCCTTAAGTGAAATCTCAAACCGTTTATTCGATGTCATACGTGGAGTGTGTCTGAAAGGTAGCTTAGTGGTTAAGAGCGTTGTGCCAGTAACCGAAAGGTCGCTGGTTCTAATCCCCGAGCCGACTAGGTGAAAAATCTGTCGATGTGCCCTTGAGCAAGGCACTTAACCCTAATTGCTCCTGTAAGTCGCTCTGGATAAGAGCGTCTGCTAAATGACAAAAATGTAAAGTGAGTGTATCAACAGAAGTGGGTGTATGGAAAGCGAATCAACTGATTGGGTAGATTTTTGCCACTCAAGACCGTTTTGCGTGGCTGATTGGGCTGCACGAAGAGTTGATTGTTGACAACTATAGCATTTTAGCTAAGTCTAACCCTAACAATGTTCCTAACCTTAACCTCAATCTCCTAACCTACTAAATTAATTCTCCTAACCTGCTACGTTAATTCTCCTAACCTGCTACATTAATTATCCTAACCTGCTACATTAATTATCCTAACCTGCTACATTAATTATCCTAACCTGCTACATTAATTATCCTAACATGCTACATTAATTATCCTAACCTGCTACATTAATTATCCTAACCTGCTACATTAATTATCCTAACCTGCTACATTAATTCTCCTAACCTGCTAAATTAATTATCCTAACCTGCTACATTAATTATCCTGACC
>NW_028159161.1:0-1000 GCF_964263955.1 Coregonus lavaretus
CTGACCATGAAGAAGTGAAAATATGCAGTTTCTGCGTACGGCTGGACACCACATATTATCACAACACTTCCTGTCATGCCCATCCTGACAGGTGCTAGACTGTGAGTCTGGCATAGAGACAGGTACTGTAACATCTTTGAGTCTCTAATAAAGTTAGAGGAAGACAGAAGCACAATTGGGGCCAAAACCTCAGCCCTCTGAGTCTTCTCAGTGAGAGTTCCATAGCACACAAACAGACTACCTGTACTATACCGTAAGTCTCTGAAGTTAGAAAATGGAGTACCGGAGAATTGGAGCCAAAACCTTTCAGTGAGGGTACGTTTTGGGGAAGTTGGAGCATAATTTTACCAGTAAAGTGTTTGTAAAGTGCTGATGAAATAAACAATTACTAAATTCTTGGGAAATTATAAAAATACAATGATTACATTTTTTAAAATATCATAATTGTTTGATATTATAATTGAGAAATTAAGGCCTGGTCTGTCTTTATTTCATAAAATGTATTCCCTGTTTTCTGAATTGGCAGGAGTGGTAATAACATTTCTCCAGGTTATAAAACTTGGTGCTTGCCATCACATAGAACACTGCATTATCATTTGTGTTCAGAATCCAGACTTTTTTTTATTTATTTTTAATGTATTTTGGTGAGCATAGGTTAGGTTACTATGGTGAGCATAGGTAAGGTTACTATGGTGAGCATAGGTTAGGTTACTATGGTGAGCATAGGTTAGGTTACTATGGTGAGCATAGGTTAGGTTACTATGGTGAGCATAGGTTAGGTTACTATGGTGAGCATAGGTTAGGTTACTATGGTTAGCATAGGTTAGGTTACTATGGTGAGCATAGGTTAGGTTACTATGGTGAGCATAGGTTAGGTTACTATGGTGAGCATAGGTTAGGTTACTATGGTGAGCATAGGTTAGGTTACTATGTTGAGCATAGGTTAGGTTACTATGGTGAGCATAGGTTAGGTTACTATGGTGGGCATATGTTAGGTTAC
>NW_028159160.1:0-1000 GCF_964263955.1 Coregonus lavaretus
TACTAATTTCAGATGTATATACTGTACTTTACCGTATTTTAATCAATGCCACTCAGACATTGCTCGTCCTAATATTTATATATTATTATTTATATATTTCACTTTTAGATTTGTGTGTATTGTTGTGAATTGTTAGATACTACTGCACTGCTGGAGCTAGGAACACAAGCATTTCGCTACACCCGCAATAACATCTGCTAAATATGTGTATGTGACCAATAACATTTGATTTGATTTGATTCTCTGAGCAGCGCTTTTGTGATATACTCCGCCCTCCATCACTCTCTGCTCCCTCCATCCCTCCATCCCTCCATCCCTCCCTGCTCCCTCCATCCCTCACTGCTCCCTCCATCCCTCCATCCCTCCCTGCTCCCTCCATCCCTCCATCCCTCCCTGCTCCCTCCGTCCATCCCTCCCTCGCTCCCTCCATCCCTCCCTCGCTCCCTCCATCCCTCTCTGCTCCCTACATCCCTCCCTGCTCCCTCCATCCCTCCCTGCTCCCTCATCCCTCACTCCCTCCATCCCTCCATCCCTCCCTGCTCCCTCCATCCATCCCTCGCTCCCTCCATCCATCCCTCTCTTCTCCCTCCATCCCTCCATCCCTCCATCCCTCTCTCTGCTCCCTCCCTCCCTCCCTCCATCCCTCCCTGCTCCCTCCATCCCTCTCTGCTCCACGAAGATCCATCTGCTAGCCCCGGCCCGCTAGCACACGCAAACAACAGCCGTGCTTCCTGCTAGGCAGTGCTGTAGCACCAATTCGAACTGCTCTCGGACTCACATATTGCTGTTCACTGGACCTTATGATCACTCAGCTGCACAGCTGATGCCTGCTGGACTGTTCCTTTACATGGTACCCTGTCCTGTTTATCTGTTTAGCCTCAGCCCACACTTTCATCGCCATTACCAGTTGTTGTCTTAGCTCTTTCAAATAACACCTGTGATTGCTTTATGCCTCTCTCCCATGTCAATATGCCTTGCCTATTGCTGTTCCAGTTAGTTC
>NW_028159159.1:0-5000 GCF_964263955.1 Coregonus lavaretus
TCAAAGCTTTCCTTAAGTTTGGGTCAGTCACAATGGTCAGGTATTCTGCCATTGTGTACTCTCTGTTTCGGGCCAAATAGAATTCTAGTTTGCTCCGTTTTTGTAAATTATTTCCAATGTGTCAAGTAATTCTCTTTTTGTTTTCTCATGACTTGGTTGGGTCTAATTGTGTTGTTGTCCTTGGGCTCTGTGGGGTCTGTTTGTGTTTGTGAACAGAGCCCCAGGACCAGCTTGCTTAGGGGACTCTTCTCCAAGTTCATCTCTCTGTAGGTGATGGCTTTGTTATGGAAGGTTTGGGAATTGCTTCCTTTTAAGTGGTAATAGAATTTAACGGCTCTTTTCTGGATTTTGATAATTAGTGGGTATCGGCCTAATTCTGCTCTGCATGCATTATTTGATGTTTTTCGTTGTACACTGAGGATATTTTTGCAGAATTCTGCATGCAGGGTCTCAATTTGGTGTTTGTCCCATTTTGTGAATTCTAGGTTGGTGATTGGACCCCAGACCTCATAATCATGAAGGGCAGTGGGTTCTAAAACTGATTCAAGTATTTTTAGCCAGATCCTAATTGGTATGGCGAATTTATGTTCCTTTTGATGGCATAGAAGGCCCTTCTTGCCTTGTCTCTCAGATCGTTCACAGCTTTGTGGAAGTTACCTGTGGCGCTGATGTTTAGCCCGAGGTATGTATAGTTTTTTGTGTGCTCTAGGGCAACGGTGTCTAGATGGAATTTTGTATTTGTGGTCCTGGCAACTGGACCTTTTTTGGAACACCATTATTTTTGTCTTACTGAGATTTACTGTGACAGAATCTGTGCAGAAGATCTAGGTGCTGCTGTAGGTCCTCCTTGGTTTGTGACAGAAGCACCAGATCATCAGCAAACAGTAGAAATTTGACTTCAGATTCTAGTAGGGTGAGGCCAGGTACTGCAGATTGTTCTAGTGCCCTCGTCAATTCGTTGATATATATGTTGAAGAGGGTGGGGCTTATACTGCGCCCTGTCTCACCCCACGGTCTACAGTACTACTGCCAAGAGATGAGCTATAGGTGTACCTACCATAGGAATCCCCTTGAAGCCTACCATTGACTATGTACATACCCAGCGTGCGACAGAGCTGCAGGAGTTGTGACCCGTTTTTGTTGGTTATGTTGTCGAAAGTTGTGCCTAGGGGGGCATATGGGGGAGGGAATGCTGTCACCTCCCTGTAGGTGTTTGTCCCCCTGTGTGCTGATGGTGTCAGGTTCTTGTCCAGTTCTGGCATTTAGGTCACCACAGGCTAGGACATGTCCCTGGGTCTGGAAATTATTGATTTCTCCCTCCAGGATGGAGAAGCTGTCTTTATTAAAGTATGGGGATTCTAGTAGGGTGATATAGGTAGCACACAGGAGGACATTTCTTTCTCTGTTGAGATAATTTCCATTTGAATTTCTAGCCAAATGTAAATTTGTTCCTGTTTTGACTAATGTAATAGAGTGAGTTAGGTCTGCTCTATATCAAATTAGCATACCCCCTGAGGCCCTTCCCTGTTTCACACCTGGTAGTTTGATGGATGGGACTACCAGCTCTCTGTAACCTAGAGGGCAACCAGTGGGTCCATCTCCTCTATACCATGTTTCTTGTAGGATGACAATGTCTGTATTTCCGATTTATTTGGTGAAGTCCAGGTTCCTGCTCTTTAGGCCAAAGGCAGATGAAAGGCCTTGGATATTCCAGGATGAGAGAGTCCCGCAGGTCTGGGAGAGTGTCTCGTTGGTCTGGGCGGGGTGTCTGTTGATTTGTTGCTCCTGTGTGAGGTGTTGGGTCTGCGGTTGAGGGCGATATCCTTTAGGGTCCGGGTGAAGGTGGGCACTGCTGCCTTGTATAGGTGGACCTGGTCAAGTCCAGGGTGGAGTGGTGGGCCAGGTAGACATTTGGTTTTGAGGCACAGTCACAGGAAATACTTGCGTTTACCCGTTATATGGTAGAAGGGTGGAAGTCGTCATGGTAGCAGGGTGGAGATAACCACTTGTGCGTTGGGGAAAGTAGAATAAGCTTTTTCTATCACTACCTTGATTGCTGTGGCCACACTTTCCTGCTGTGTTCTCAGGTCGTGTGTGCCTGTGTGTATTATTATGTGGCTGGGTGATCCTAGTTGGTCCTCAGACAGAAGGACTATACACTGTGTGTTTAGACACTGTGTGTTTGGGAAAACGTTTATTTTCTTGAATGTATTTCCCATTTGAGTCCATAAGGAGTACATTCTGTGGCTTGTGTATGTCATCAGTGGGGTGGTCGTCAGGAGGGCTATCAGGGTGGCTGACATGGGGGCTGCTCAGAGGGGTTGGAATCCCCTGGGCTTGGGGTTCTTTATATATTTTTCCGGCTGTGATGTCGAGGCTATGGTCAGGGTCTAGGGTGTACTGTTCTGCTGCAGTAGCCAGACTTTGATTAGGATCTGAGGTGGGCTGTTCTGCTGGTTTCTCTGCGGGTGTCCAGCTCTCTATCGGGTTGTTCTCTGTCACCCGTCATCGTTCTCACCTTCTCCTCCAGCTCTCTGATTCTCTCCTCAGGTGCTCTGTTCTTCTCCTGCTCCTGCTCTTTCTCCTGTTGATGTTGTCTCACCACAGTCCAGAGTGCAGATATGTCTCTCTCCACCTCCATCTCTTCAGGTCTAGTTAAGGGGGTGTTGTTGTGCTGGACTGTTGTCAAATCAAATCAAATCAAATCAAATCAAATCAAATTTTATTGGTCACATGCGCCGAATACAACAGGTGCAGACATTACAGTGAAATGCTTACTTACAGCCCTTAACCAACAGTGCATTCATTTTAAACAAAAAAATAAAACAACAACAAAAAAAAGTGTTGAGAAAAAAAAGTGCCAGTAGGGAGGCTATATATACAGGGGGGTACCGTTGCAGAGTCAATGTGCGGGGGCACCGGCTAGTTGAGGTAGTTGAGGTAATATCTACATGTGGGTAGAGTTAAAGTGACTATGCATAAATACTTAACCGAGTAGCAGCAGCGTAAAAAGGATGGGGTGGGGGGGCAGTGCAAATAGTCCGGGTAGCCATGATTAGCTGTTCAGGAGTCTTATGGCTTGGGGGTAGAAGCTGTTGAGAAGTCTTTTGGACCTAGACTTCGCACTCCGGTACCGCTTGCCGTGCGGTAGCAGAGAGAACAGTCTATGACTAGGGTGGCTGGAGTCTTTGACAATTTTGAGGGCCTTCCTCTGACACCGCCTGGTATAGAGGTCCTGGATGGCAGGAAGCTTTGCCCCAGTGATGTACTGGGCCGTACGCACTACCCTCTGTAGTGCCTTGCGGTCGGAGGCCAAGCAGTTGCCATACCAGGCGGTGATGCAACCAGTCAGGATGCTTTCGATGGTGCAGCTGTAGAATTTTTTGAGGATCTGAGGACCCATGCCAAATCTTTTTAGTCTCCTGAGGGGGAATAGGCTTTGTCGTGCCCTCTTCACGACTGTCTTGGTGTGTTTGGTGTGTTTGTCTGGGTCTGTGCTGAGTGAAATAACCTGCTGTTCCAGCTCCACCTGCCTTACCTCCACCTGTCTATGTCTCTCTCTCTCTCTCTCTCTCTCTCTCTCTCTCTCTCTCTCTCTCTCTCTCTCTGTCTCTCTGTCTCTCTCTTTCTCTCTATGTCTCTCTCTATGTCTCTCTCTCTCTCTCTCTCTCTCTGTCTCTCTGTCTCTCTCTGTCTCTCTCTCTCTCTGTATATGTCTCTCTCTCTCTGTCTATGTCTCTCTCTCTCTGTCTCTGTCTCTGTCTCTTTCTTTCTCTCTCTCTCTCTCTCTCTCTCTCTGGGCTCTATTTTAACAAACCCTACTGCGCCCAAAACGGTAAATCTTAGAATTGATGGTAGCGCTATTGTCCAAGGTGTGTCAGAAATATTTTTGCTATTTTCACAGCGGGAATTATGGGCGCAGTAGCTGGCGACGGCGCGAAAGGGCTGGGTTATGATTAATTATTAGTTGCAGGTGTGTCGAAGCCAATCAGTGGCCAATCAGAACATGCTCCATGGCAAAATATGTGGTTGCTTCAAGTTGTATAAACATCATGGAGCCATCTTACAGATAATTTGCACTCCTTCGGAAAGTGTAGATGGCTCCGAAATTGCACTGTGAGCCATCGACTTCTCACTACAAAGTCATGGACAGTAAATCTTTCTAATATTAAATTTTTTTGTTGTTGTACTTTACCCCCTTTTTCGATCTTGTCTCATCGCTGTAACTCCCCAGCGGGCTCGGGCGGCAAATTATCTGTAAGATCATGTTTCCTCCGAAACATGACCCGCCAAACCGCGCTTCTTAACACCCTTCTGGAATTTGCTATGACAGGTCCGACAGAGGAAAGTGGGCATTGCACAATGGGCATTGCACTTAATGAGTTCAAACTTTTCACAGAAGCTGGACAAAAATAATTTCCAATCCACAGAAATAAGGGGAATGATTGTTGACTGTTTTGCTGCTCTAAAGGGGGATATTTTAATAAAACATTGATGATATGCCGCTGGTTAGGCTACTGTGTGGCTCCGCTGGCTAAATCGCTGCCATAACCAACATGCATTATTGCTAAAACCAGCTTTTGTTCAGTCTTAAATATCTCTAGTTGCACTGCCCGAAATGGTCAATTTGGTGCATGTTTTTAAGGACACACCTACAATATTTCCACCCCTCTCATCTCAGCACAAGCAAGCTGATATTAGACAGGTAAATTACCAACCCTGGGTCAAAGGTTGGAAAATAGCAGAGCGGCGGTTTTTACAAGTCAAAATTGCCAATGAGCGTGGGTTAGACACTTGCGCTTCCTCAACGTCAACCCTCTGTATATCTTCTTAACTTTTTACCTGCTTTTTATATATTGTATGACATTGCATTTGATGTATTTCTGCATATTTATCAATATATTTACATAACTCTCATGTATCTCTATCTCCATAGAAACCAAACCAGGAAGTGGCTTGTGTAAGCAGCACGGAACTATTGCTCTCTTTGGCAACGTGGT
>NW_028159158.1:5000-10000 GCF_964263955.1 Coregonus lavaretus
CATCACAGCATCAAGATTTGTGACCAGTTGCCACAAGAAATGGGCAACCAGTGAAGAACAAACATCATTGTAAATACAACCCATATTTAGGTTTATTTATTTTCCTATTTGCACATTGTTACAACACTGTATATAGGCATAATACGACATTTGAAATGTCTTTATTATTCTGAGTGTAATGTTTACTGTTAATATTTATTGTTTATTTCACTTTTGTTTACTATCTACTTCACTTAAGAAGACAGACAGAAAGACAGAGAGAGAGAGGGAGAATGAAGGAGAGAGAGCGAGAGAGAGGGAGAGTGGACTGAAGGTCCAGTCCGGCCAAAACAACCGCCCAGCACCCAGGTGGAGCAGCCAGGCCACAGGGAAATAAATAAATAAACAAGCCCTCTAACCATGTAGCCTCTTCCTGTGAGGGACTGAACACACACACACATACTGTATATGCACACACACACACACACACACACACACACACACACACACTGTGGCTGCATGGTCTTTGACTCTTTGGCGGAGTACAGAAACTAACATGTAGCACACTGGCCATACAGCACAAACAGGCTGTGTGTGTGTATATGTGTGTGTACACACACCTTTACACACTCACCTTTACACACACACACCTACACACACATATACACACAAACACAGCTAAAGCTACAGCCAGGATCTAGTTGCAGCCAGGATCTAACTACAGCCAGGATCTAGCTACAGCCAGGATCTAGTTACAGCCAGGATCTAGTTACAGCCAGGATCTAGTTACAGCCAGGATTTAGCTACTTCCAGGATCTAGTTACAGCCAGGATCTAGTTACAGCCAGGATCTAGTTACAGCCAGGATTTAGTTACAGCCAGGATCTAGTTACAGCCAGGATCTAGTTACAGCCAGGGTCTAGTTACAGCCAGGATCTAGCTCTCTATCTGACAGTCAGAGAAAATATATATTTAATCTGCGGTGGTGTTGTCGACGTTTAGTCTCTCTCTCTCTCTCTCTCTCTCTCTCTCTCTCTCTCTCTCTCTCTCTCTCTCTCTCTCTCTCTCTCTCTCTCTCTCTCTCTCTCTCTCTCTCTCTGTCACACGCACAGACACACACACACACACACAAACACACAAACACACACACACATTGCCCTTGCCTGTTCATTGTTTTCTTGACTAAACACACACACACATCCCCTGTCCCCCTGCTTGCTTATTGCTCAGTGTCAGACAGTAGATTACATTGTAACCTTGACCAGGCTGCCTGTCGTAAATCCCCAGATAGCCACTACTCATGGCACCTCTTCCTAACGTGATGCCTGTCGTAAATCACCAAAACCCCTACTAGTGGCACCTCATCCTGACGTGTCATCAGCTACGCCAAGCACTGGATATTACAGGAAGGATGAGCTGCTGAATCACACCAAGGCTATCATTATGGTGTTACAGGGCAGTCAGTCTCTTACACCAAGGCTATCATTATGGTGTTACCAGCCAGTCAGTCTCTTACACCAAGGCTATCATTATGGTGTTACAGGGCAGTCAGTCTCTTACACCAAGGCTATCATTATGGTGTTACCAGCCAGTCAGTCTCTTACACCAAGGCTATCATTATGGTGTTACAGGGCAGTCAGTCTCTTACACCAAGGCTATCATTATGGTGTTACAGGGCAGTCAGTCTCTTACACCAAGGCTATCATTATGGTGTTACCAGCCAGTCAGTCTCTTACACCAAGGCTATCATTATGGTGTTACAGGGCAGTCAGTCTCTTACACCAAGGCTATCATTATGGTGTTACAGGGCAGTCAGTCTCTTACACCAAGGCTATCATTATGGTGTTACCAGCCAGTCAGTCTCTTACACCAAGGCTATCATTATGGTGTTACAGGGCAGTCAGTCTCTTACACCAAGGCTATCATTATGGTGTTACCAGCCAGTCAGTCTCTTACACCAAGGCTATCATTATGGTGTTACCAGCCAGTCAGTCTCTTACACCAAGGCTATCATTATGGTGTTACCAGCCAGTCAGTCTCTTACACCAAGGCTATCATTATGGTGTTACCGGCCAGTCAGTCTCTTACACCAAGGCTATCATTATGGTGTTACAGGGCAGTCAGTCTCTTACACCAAGGCTATCATTATGGTGTTACAGGGCAGTCAGTCTCTTACACCAAGGCTATCATTATGGTGTTACAGGGCAGTCAGTCTCTTACACCAAGGCTATCATTATGATGTTACAGGGCAGTCAGTCTTTTGGTGGGTAGATCATGGCACCTTCATTTTATGGTACAGAGATAACCAGGTTCTTCTAATAAATGACCATAATAATCTATAAATGATCTATTTGTTTCTTTGGACTGAGTAAGAAAAGGAGAGAGAGAGAGAGAGAGAGAGAGAGAGAGAGAGAGAGAGAGAGAGAGAGAGACTTTATTATTTTGGAACTTCTGAGTGTAATGTTTGCTGTTAATTTTTATTGTTTATTTCACGTTAATTATCTATTTCACTTGCTTTGGAAATGTTAACATATGTTTCTCATGCGAATAAAGCCCTTACATTGAAATTGAATTGAATTGAAATTGAATTGAATTGAATTGAAAGCCAAAGGAACTGAATAATATTAAGAAATGCTATAGAACAATATTAAGAAATGTTATAGATGGAAGGAAAGTATTGTGGAAATCTACCAAAAAACGATTAGGCAACAACAACTTCAATCCCTTCTAGACAATTTCCTGGACAAAATGTTTCACTGTAATAGTGAAGGTGTAAACTTGCCAGTAGAAAACCTAAACAGTATATTTGACCTCTCAGCTTCCCTATCAAATCTAAAAATTTCGAGCAGGCAACCTAAGAAAATTAACAACAATGACAAACGGTTTGATGAAGAATGCAAAAACCTAAGAAAGAAATTGAGAAACTATTCAACCAAAAACATAAAGACCCAGAAAACCTGAGCCTACGCCTTCACTATGGTGAATCACTAAAACAATGCAGAAATACACTATGGAAAAAGGAGGAACAGTACGTCAGAAACCAACTCAATGTAATTGAAGAATCCATAGAATCTAACCACTTCTGGGAAAATTGGAAAACTGTAAACACGAAGAGTTATCAATCCAAAATGGAGATGAATGGATAAACCACTTGTCCAATCTTTTTGGCTCTATGACAAAGAACAAACAGTAAAAACATATACATGATCAAATACAAATCTTAGAATCAACTATTAAAGACTACCAGAACCCACTGGATTCTCTAAATACATTGAAAGAACTACAGGACAAAATACAAACCCTCCAACCCAAAAAGGCCTGTGGTGTTGATAGTATCCTTAATGAAATGATAAATATACAGACCACAAATTCCAATTGGCTATACTTAAACTCTTTAACATCATCCTCAGCTCTGGCATATTCTCCAATATTTGGAACCAAGGACTGATCATCCCAATCCACAAAAGTAGAGACAAATTTGACCCCAACAACTACCGTGGGATATGCATCAACAGCAACCTTGGGAAAATCCTCTGCATTATCATTAACAGCAGACTCGTACATTTCCTCAGCGAAAACAATGTACTGAGCAAATGTCAAATTACCGTACGACAGACCACGTATTCACCCTGCACACCCTAATTGACAAACAAGCAAACCAAAACAAAGGCAAAGTCTTCTCATGCTTTGTTGATTTCCAAAAAGCTTTAGACTCAATTTGGCATGAGGGTCTGCTATACAAATTGATGGAAAGTGGTGTTGGGGGGAAAACATACGACAATATAAAACCCACATACACAAACAACAAGTGTGCAGTTGAAATTGGCAAAAAACACACACATTTCTTTCCACAGGGCCATGGGGTGAGACAGGGATGCAGTTTAAGCCTCACCCTCTTCAACATATATATCAACGAACTGGCGAGGGCACTAGAACAGTCTGCAGCACCCGGCCTCACCCTGCAAGAATCTGAAGTCAAATGTTTACTGTTTGCTGATGATCTGGTGCTTCTGTCACCAACCAAGGAGGGCCTACAGCAGCACCTAGATCTTCTGCACAGATTCTGTCAGACCTGGGCCCTGGCAGTAAATCTCAGTAAGACAAAAATAATGATGTTCCAAAAAAGGTCCAGTTGCCAGGACCACAAATATAAGTTCCATCTAGACACCGTTGCCCTAGAGCACTCAAAAAACGATACATACCTCGGCCTAAACATTAGTGCCACAGGTAACTTCCACAAAGCCGTGAACGATCTGAGAGACAAGGCAAGAAGGGCCTTCTATGCCATCAAAAGGAACATAAAATTTGACATACCAATTAGGATCTGGCTAAAAATATTTGAATCAGTTATAGAACCCATTGCCCTTCATGGTTGTGAGGTCTGGGGTCCGCTCACCAACTAAGAATTCACAAAATCGGACAAACACCAAATTTAGACTGCATGCAGAATTCTGCAAAAATATCCACTGTGTACAACGTAAAACACCAAATAAAGCATGCAGAGCAGAATTAGGCCGATAACCGCTAATTATCAAAATCCAGAAAAGAGCCGTTCAATTCTACAACCACCTAAAAGGAAGCGATTCCCAAACCTTCCATAACAAAGCCATCACCTACAGAGAGATGAACCTGGAGAAGAGCCCCCTAAGCAAGCTGGTCCTGGGGCTCTGTTCACAAAGACAAACAGACCCCACAGAGCCCCAGGACAGCAACACAATTTGACCCAACCAAATCATGAGAAAACAAAAAGAGAATTACTTGACACATTGGAAAGAATTAACAAAAAAACATAGCAAACTAGAATGCTATTTGGCCCTAAACAGAGAGTACACAGTGGCAGAATACCTGACCACTGTGACTGACCCAAACTTAAGGAAAGCTTTGACTATGTACAGACTCAGTGAGCATAGCCTTGCTATTGAGAAAGGCCGCCGTAGGCAGACCTGGCTCCCAAGAGAAGACAGGCTATGTGCACACTGCCCACAAAATGAGGTGGAAACTGAGCTGCACTTCCTAACCTCC